>NW_016819882.1:223760-244463 GCF_001698545.2 Rhinopithecus bieti | reverse complement strand
TATAACATATAATGTGTCTGTATAAAATTAAATTTAAACATTTAACATGAAATATTATACAAAAATGAGACAAAATTATAGATTAAAATATTTTAATTATTGACATGTTCTTTGAAACATATTGTATGTGATAATATTGAATAATAACATTACAGTCTGTTTTTAAGCCGTCACTTCAGAAAATTTGTCAGTGATGTTGATTGATCTCTGCATATGCATATTCAGTACACAGTATGGTCAGATGTGTCAATCTATTTTTGCTCATAGTTCATTGAATAACACTTTTTAATTAATTTGTAATTTGAAACATTTCTTTTACATAAAACAACAGATATCTAAAATAATTAGGAAAAGGCTTAAACATAAGAATACACTTGTCAGAAGTTCCTAAATAATCCCATTTCACAACAATTTCAGAAATTGTAATACTATCCATTTTGTTTTCCCTCAAGATCAACTTGAGAAGCTTGAAAATGTCTCTGCAGTTAAAATTTTCCACTAAAATCTTTAGCATAAAATTTATCATAATTTTTTACTCTATTCTGTAAATACTTCTGAGGTCTTTAGTATTTTGCAAAAATCAGAAATTGGCTGGACATTAGTGAATACTGGCATTATTTAATCCATTGCTTAAGAATGAGTTATATAATTGAACTAACTGAAGTTCTGCTTCTTTGTCTTTACAACTACCATATTATCATAGTTTATTTGGAATCTACTGTTTAAAGACATGCATATGTAATACCACAGGGGTTGGAGACAAATTGTGGCCAAAGCAAGCTTCAGTAAATGGTACAATTAAAAGTTCTCTGAATTAACTTTTGTAGGATATAATGTTTATCAAAGGATAAGCAATACAAATGTGATGATTTGAAGTTTATATATATTATTAAAGTTCAATCCTATCTGCAGCAATTGTTTTAAACATAGACCAACAAAAAAAATTTTCTGGGGGGAGTATTATTGCCATTGCTTAGAACTGCCAGTGCACTGTGAGAGTAAAAAGCAGACTAACTTCTATTTGGTTTTATTATTGTTTTTAAATTCTGTACAGACTCCCCAGTGCCCACACTAGGAACAGTTCCACCCCCGGTATGCCACTGGGAATAGGTCTGCAGTGAAGTCTGCCTGATTTGAGTTCTGTTCTTCCCCCAGCACCTCAGACAAGTTACAGAGCTAACCTCAAGCTTTTCTCCCTTCCATACCTGAAAGGTGAGTTTCTGACATGGAATTCTTTGGAGAGAGAAAGAGAAAAGAACCCCAAAACTACCCCCCACTCCAAAAAAAAAAAAAGTTTAATCTCTAATGAGGCATTCTGCTGTAAGGGTAACACTAATCTTCACCCTTTGTAACAGTCTTGGTCTCCAGTGACCTGACCTATTAGCAATTGTTGTCTTTGGGGTAGATGTGGAGAGAAAACTTGTGCTTCCCAGAGAGGCCAACCTTTCACAGATTGCACGCAGTGCTTTCAGAAGTGAGAAACAAGCACTCTGTGTTCACAGCCCAGCGTTGGGTCCCTCCCAAGGTCTGTCACTGATCTGTTGTGCAAACGTGGGCCAATTACTTAGTCTCTCTGTGCAGAGTATCTGTAAAGTGGGGATAGCAGTAGTACCTGCATCCTAGAGATTTTGTGATGATTAAATGAGAGGCACCTAGAACAATGCCTGGCATATAGAAAATACTCAATAAATACAATTAATAGTTTTCCTCTTTTGTATAATGGTCATTAAGAAATGCATGAAAGAAATGTGCAAATCAAGAAAGACAATTCTTTCATGCGTTTAAGTAAGTGCTCTAAAAATTTTGTTTCTGAGACTAATCTGATTTTAGTTTACATAAAAGCTGGTTTATCTTATTAGCCATATTATTTAAAAGGGCTACACCATCTAGACATCATTCCCACTCTAGATAAATGGGAGATTGGATGCAGTCTGAGTTTGCATGGTAAGAAAATCTGGGATCTGAGGGAAAGTTTAATTGCACAGTGACTCAAATTCCCTAGAAAATCTATGGAAACAGCCCAATTATAGGGGATGACTTGAGTCTGAGGGAAGTTCATCCCCTTTAACAGCTTGCAATTTAATGCTTGCCACTATCCAAGTTTAGGCCCTGGCAACTAGTATTTCAATTATTTTTATCCATTTGTGCTTCTTTTCAAGAACCTACCGCACTTCTCTGCCAACACTGAAGTTAAATAGGAAGACTAACAGATTGAAGCTTTGTTTCAAAGGAGTTTCCTTTATTTCAGCTTCTTAACTCTTAAGCTTCACTTTTGACAACTTCACGAATCTAGCATTCTACTTCACTACCATTTTACCTTAATTTCCTTCACCTATCCATTAAGACAGGTTCCTCACTGTACCTGCTTATTCTCTTTCCAGTCTTTTTTCCCCTTCTCTTTACCTCTAATACCTTTTCTCTATAGTGTAGAGGAATATTGTCTCTGTCCCAGCATAAGATGAAGAAACTGACTTAGAATGCAAAATGACTTGCTTAAGTTGACATGTTTTGTTTACTCCATGGCAAAGTTGATCCTAGACTTCTGATTTCTGGTTTAGTTATTTTATTTTGAGTAGCTGTTGCAATTGGATTTCAGAATGCAGGTGTAGCATTCCCTTCCTTCACAGGTGTTTCAGTAGTTGGGATCTGCTTTTCACTTTCCTCCCAACAGACAACAAGAGACCCTGCAAACTCTTACAAGTTTTAATGAGATTCAAATTGGGACACACACACGTGTGTATGTGTGTGTGTAAGTGTGTTTGTGTGTGCTGAAGATGTCAGGGTGGAGAATAAAGCTAAGGGATAGGGTAATATTTAATTGACAGGTAATTTTGTTATGAATGAGTATTTGAGGCCATACCATTTCAAAAAGTCCTTCCTTTTTGACCTGGTTTCTTCAGTCCACAGACTTGCACACCACCCCGGGGTCCCTTTGATCACTTTTGGCCAGTGACCTCATAGTCCTGAATGTTAATTTTATAGCTTCTAGTTGGCATTTTTAAGAACAAGTGCTTTGTCCTCTGTGGTTTTTGTTGAACAGAGACATGGATTGTAAGCTAGCATATTCTCACTCTCATTTGAAGCCCAAAATAAAAGTTGGTCTCCCAGGTGTCATAGTAATAGGCAACACAAAATGTAAGTAAATGTATTTCAATGGAATTTTGGTAGATATATGTAAGAAAGATGGCTGCACTTAAGTCAGGAGTAGGCAAGGTGCAGCATGACTCAGCGGGTTTGGAGCACAGGCGCACAACCCTGCACATTATGTAACCATGCCACATGAGGTACATTAGGTAACCACTCACATGAGCTCATTCTTGGCTCAGAATCACCATTGTCTGTAAAAGGTATAACTACCCTACTGATGCTGTACATATGGTTCATGCCCAGAGAGAGAATAAAGCCATGTCACAACTGCTTATGATTCCTTGGGTGTTTTTCCAGCTACCTACCACCTGCCCACTGAGTCCCCTTGGACCTCAGCTTGGGCTCAAACCTGATAACTGGCATAGTCAGCAGGATCCCGAGGTGAGTGAGCCTTCAGTCCCTGCTGATTTTGGGTTGGCCATGTGGCTGCAACATGGGTTGTGGTAGCTGGTGGCAGCTGTGCTGCTTGAATGGGCTCCAGTGGAAACCTGGGTAGCAGTAGATGGGTCTCCCATGAGCATGGAGAAGGTGCTGAAGCAGCTGGAAGCACAGAGCATTGAGAAGGAACAAGTCTTTGCTGGAAGAGTCAGATGGGCACATATGACTGTGCTACAAGAAGTACAAACCCAGTCCTTGAGGGATGCAGCACAGGTAAGGGACCTCCAAGTGCAGGCAGGGTGCCTGGAGGCCCGGCTTCAGAGCTTGGAGAAAGAATTAGAGGCTGCTGTGAATGCAGGCCTCGGTCTGTTGTCTTAGCCAGAGACCCCCACTCAGTTTGATACTGAAGAGGAAGAGCCCAATGGGCTTGCCCAGTAGTCTGTCAGAAGGTAGATAATGAACAGCAATTGGGGCCCCAAAGGTAGGCTCAGGGACCTCCCCCAACCATAATGCAACACAATTTGTATATTGCCTATACCCCAACTGAATGCAGGAATCAGGCAAGCAGTGCCGCTAGCATCCAGGGAAACCCGTGCCAGCCAGGATGCTTCATCTGTGGAATGAGGGAGAATATAGTATCTCCTGTTCTGCCTTTGAGATAGAAAAGCTGGGTTCCATCATGACTCACCCCTCCCTCTGTCAGTGGTTGCAAGTGAGCAGGAGGTTAGCAGCAGGGCAAGGTGACCACACCCTGACTGAGTGGCTACAGGCAGCCAGTGGACTGTGTGGAACAATGCCAGTGAAATCCCTGAAACTTGAATAAATGGCATCATATGCTGAGTGGGTGCAAGTCATCCAGGAGATGGCTATGCGGCAGACTGTGTTTGACCGGGGGCCAGATGATGAACGTTTCACCTCCCACATGAGGGATCTCCCGTTGGGTTCTTCACCCCTGAGTGCCTTTGGCTCCCTAGCTGCTGTGTTCACCCCGTACATAGGGTACAGCATACATGAAATGACCACTGCCATGGTGGCTCCTGGGGAAGCAGAAGGCCATCTGCAGAAGGAGAAGGTGCCCTTCCTGCAGGGGGCTCCCCCATGGGAATAAACAGGGCCCCGACTAGTGACATGCTCACAGATGAGGCTAGATTTGATTTTGGTTGGGGCTGACTGAGAGAAAATCGATCAGCAGCCCAGTGAAGTACTCCTAACTTTGTGGAAGTGTTTGTTTGGAGCAGCAATTCCAGAAAATGCCCGACGGGGAGAAAGACATTGCTGTGCGACCCAGTCCTGCCCGGGCACTCCAGCTTAAAGACTACTTGCTGCAATCAGGTGTAACTGTAGTCTTTTCTGTTTGATTAGGGAACTGGCTGGGGTGCTTGGTTTGTGGGGGTCAATGGACTACCAGAGGTCACATGTGGAATTAGCAATCCACTGGTCCCCCACCAGTGTACAATGGGTACTGACACTGGTAGATACTGGCACAGATTGTAACCTTGTTTATGGGAACCCAAATAAGTTTTTGGGCAAGGCTGCATACATTGCCAGCTATGGAGACTGGTCAGTGAATATGAAACCTGTATCTCTGCACCTCGGCATCGGCTGCTTGGCTTCCTGTTTATATACTGTGTATGTCTGTCCCACACTGCAATACATTCTGGGGATGGACAATTTACATGGCCTGGCATTACAAAGCATGGCCAGGAAATGCAGACTCCGAGTGTGTGCGGTGAAGATGGTGCTGCACGGATATATGCATCACCAGCCTCAGGTCCAGCTACAACCCCGACTGGTTAATTCCACCCATCAATACCATTTTCCAGGTGGGCATCTGGAGATAACTGAGACAATTAAAAAGCTGAAGGAGGGGCAGATATTGCATGGCACCCACAGCCCCTACAATTCTCCAGTGTGGCCAGTTAGAAAGCCTGGTGGAACTTGGTGGATGACGGTGGACTATCAGGAACTGAATAAAGTAACACCCCCTTTACATGCAGCTGTCCTGTTAATCATGGATTTGCTGGCCTGTTTGAAGATGGAACTGGGACAGTACCACTATGTAGTGGACTTGGCTCATGCATTTTTCTCCATTGACATTGCTCCAGAGAGCCAGGAACAGTGTGCCTTCACTTGGAAAGGGTGACAATGGACTTTTACAGTGTTGCCGCAGGGCTATGTGCATAGTCCCACCATATGTCATGGTCTCATTGCCATGGATTTAGCTGCCTGGCAATGTCCAGAAGGGGTCCACCTATTCCATTGTATTGATGATATTATGAGAACCTCTGATTCTCTTGCAGATTTAGAAGCATCAGTGCCACTCTTGGGGAAACATTTGGCAGCATGCAGTTAGGCCATCAATGAATCCAAGGTCCAAGGACCTGGATTATTTGCCAGATTCTTGGAAATTATCTGGTCATGTAAGATGAAGGTCATACCAGAGGCCATCATTGATAAAATTCAGGCATATCTCAGGCCCACCATGGAAAGGCAGCTGCAAAGGCTTATGGGCCTCTTGGGATATTGGAGGACATTTGTTCCCCATTTAGCTCAAATGATAAAATTGTTGTATTGGTTAACAAAGAAGGGAGCTATCTGGGATTGGGAAGTGGCTGAGACCATCTTCCTGGCAGCCAAGTGGACTATTCAGCAGGCACAAACCCTATGAGTAGTTGATTGGGGGCGCCTGTTTGAGCTGGATGTGCATGTGACCACAGATGGTTTTGGTTGGAGCCTGTGGCAGTGTATGGAGAATGCCAGTAGGCTTTTGGTCCCAACTATGGAAGGGAGCTGAGCTCTGGTATTTCTAAATAGAGAAACAGCTAGCAGCTGTGTATGACACCCTTCAGGCTTGTGAGAGTGTGACAGGATGGGCTATAGTCATCATGCGGATGACTTACCTGACAGTGGAATGGGCGCATTCATAGATAATGATCCCCTGGACTAGGACTGTGCAGGCATCCACTTTGGCAAAGTGGGGTGTCTACTTAGAGCAGTGGAGTACACTGAGCACAAGCACCTTAGCAGCAGGGGCTTGAGACCTGTAGTTCTAACAGAAAAAGACTTGGGACCTGTAGTTCTAATGCAAGATAAGGTCATGGGGACTGAGGCACCCTTGGACCCCGAGCAATCGCCATTTAAGGAAGGGCATCCCCCCATTCCCAGTGGAGCATGGTACACAGATGGGTCTAGCCACGGTGCTACAGATGTCTGAACCACTGTTGCAGTCCAACCTAGTACTGACACGATATGGTTTGAAACCAGGCGTGAGCAAAATAGCCAATGGGCTGAACTTAGTATGGATAGTGATCACCAAGGAGGAGACATCTATGGTAATCTGTGCCAATAGCTGGGCAGTCTATTGAGGCTTAACCTTGTGGTTAACTACTTGGAAAACACAGAATTGGCTAGTCGGCCACCAACCCATTTGGGGCCAAGCCATGTGGCAAGACCTCTGGGAAATGGGCCATCAGAAAGAAGTAACTATTTATCATGCATCAGGCCATATGACTTTGGCCACCCCCGGAAATGATGAGGCAGATGCCTTGCCCAAGGCCCAATTAGTAGAGTTGGCACCTACATAAGATGAGGCCTTGTGGCTGCACCAGAAACTGGGACATGCAGTGGGCAAGCTGATGCAACAGGTCAATAAGCATTAGGGTCTGTCCTTGCCCATGCAAGATATTTGGGAGGCTTGTCAGAAACGTCTGGCATGTGCTCAGGCATACCCTAAATGGAGGCAGTTGCCCAATGTTACACAACAAGTGATGATAGGGCGAGTGCCCTTGCCCAGGTGGCAAGTAGACTACATTGGGCCGCTGCTGAGGTTGCAAGGATATACACATGTGCTAAGAGCTGTGGACATCGCCACAGGCCTGTTGTTCACCTACCCTTGCAGGGTGACTGGCCAACAACATACCATCTGGGCCCTGCAACACTTATGTGACCTGTATGGTTGCCCTCTGGCCATGGAGAGTGATAGGGGAACACATTTCACTGGACAACAGGTACAACAATGGGCAGTGGACATAAAGCGGGGATTGCATGTGCTGTACAACGCACAAGCTGCAGGTATGACTGAATGATACAGCGGGCTCTTGAAGAATGGGTTATGCTTGCATGTCACACCCTCATCTTTGCAGGGCTGGAGTTCCAGGCTGCACTTGGTGCTCCAAACCTTGAATGAACGGCCATGGAAAGGCAGCCTGGCCCTGGTGGAGGGTTTACACTAGGCTGCCACCCCCATTCCATTTGGTTGCAGATACACACTACGGATAACCTCCTCTGATCAGGTATGGGAGACGAACAACTGCCCCAACACCCCTGAAGGTGGGGGAACAGAAAACCTGGCTGTGGCCATGGACCCTCCAGGCCCCCATTGCCAGTGGTTGGCCACTGTAGCTCCCTAGGGGGAGGGCCTATAGTATGACTTGCATGCCACTCCTTGGATGTTCAATACCTGGCCCCCACAGTTGACTGTTCACAGGGGAATGGCCAGAGAAGGAACCCTCCTCTGGGAGACATATGTACTGTCTGTGTGGTCTATTATAAGCTACCCCGTGACTTTGGCATGGATACATGACCCAACAGAACCACGGGGAGCTGAGAAGGTGTAGTACCATTGCCCAGGGCAGAAGCCCTCGGTGGCTGCATTGTTATCCAGGGATGAAAAGTTAGCCTGTATTTTGCCTGAGGGATGTGACTTACCTCTGTTAGTACCTGTGCCTACTCTATCATTTAACATGCTCCAACTGCATTGTGGACCGGGCCCACACCTACGCTGAGGTGACCAATGTTTCCAACTGTTGGATCTGCACCACCTTCCAGCAGCTGCTGCGGACAGCTTGCCTTGGCACATACATTCAGCATCTGCAGAGAACTGGACATGGCTGGAGACTTGGGGTCCTATGGCTGATGCCTGGAACACACCATTATAAGCATTGGACAAAGGATGCCACAAGACCCACGGCACACCCGCCCCTTGGCTGGCCATAGTGTTTATGATGGGTGAGGCTGGCTAGTGGGGAAGATGTAGTACCCCCAGCCCAAGCACCACAGTGCATAGAGCAACATTGGAGTAACACCACTGTGGGATGGGTACCTGGCACAGCCTGTGCACATGTCACCACACTGAAGGTATGGTGGAATAAGCGGCCCCAAAAAGTCAGGCCCCAATGGACTTTGTGCCCCCTGGGAGTTTATGGGTCTGTGGGGACATAGGGTGGCCTTATGTACCAGCAAACTGGACTGCACGTTGTACCTGGGGGTCGCCTTATGCACCTGCCACTGTTCTCCCCACACTACCCAGATGCTCACATAACTGGGAGGCACGATACTCTTGGTTTTTGCGTGTACGATGAGCCCCCTGTTGGTTCTACCCCTTGGCAATGACTATCCCTGGAGCAGATGTCATAACAGTAGAAACACTAGTCACTGCTCCTGCAGAGCACATTACTTGGGCTCTGAATTACACCCAAGTGACCCTCGTCCTGTTAACAGATGAGGTTGATCAGATCAGAAAGGTAGTGTTGCAAAACTGAATGGCTTTAGACATAGGAACTGCTGGCCAAGGAGGCACCTATGCCGTTTTAGGAATACAATGTGTGCCTTTATCCCTGACAATCCACAGAACATGACAGCATCTCTGCAAGGGGTCTTATGGGAGATTGAGGCAGTCAAGAGCCTTACTGATGAAACCCTGCAGAGATGGCAGGCATTCCTGGGCTCTGGCCTATGCTGGGCCCTAATAGTCATAAGTACCATACCAGTAGTGAGCTGTTTCTCTCTGTATTGTTGTTGTGGGTTATGGATTCAGGGCTCTGCCCTATGGGCACGTGTGCCTACCCAGAAGACACCCTTGGCCTAGGGGGTGGAGTGTAAGAGAGTTGGCTGCACTTTCGTCAGGAGGAGGCTGAGGCAGCCTTCCAGTGCAGCATGACTCAGCGGGTTTGCAGCACAGGCACACAACCCCACACATTATGTAACCACACCACGTGAGGCACATTTGGTAACCACTCACATGACCTTGTGCTTGGCTCGGAGCCTCTATTGTCTGTAAAAGGCATCACTATCCTGCTGACGATGTACATATGGCTGGCACCCAGAGAGAGATTAAAGCCATGTCACAACTGCCTACGATTCCTCAAGTGTTTTTCCAGCTACCCGCCACCTACCCACCGACTCCCCTCAGACCTCAGCTTGGGCTCGAACCTGACAGGATAGTGCTTAATATAGTTCAGACATGGGATTAGGTTGTTTTAAAATAATTTTTATCAATCAACATAGTAGAGCCTTTCTTTAGTCCTTTCTGAGTCTGAAAGACTTATACTATTTAAATATTTAAAAAATGAATATCAACGTTTCTGACTATTTTGACAAAGAGAATGCTGTAGGAGGCATTTCTGTAAGAAAAGTGTCCTTGGGGAAACGTTAACAAATTCTCTTTCATGTAAACTTTCAAGAAACTGACATTAAAGACATGCTTAAGACTGTCCATTTATATTTATTTCACAAATAGGAACAGCTACATATACAATAATTAAAGAACAAGTTCAAAAGGACAACTGATTTATGTCACTGTTAGGTCTTAAACCTAGAATTCCTGAAGATAAAAGTTTGGGTCTACGATTGGGCTCATCTTATATTTCTTTGGCAAAAGGTAGGAAAAATTGAGATATAAATTATCTTTGCCTCATACCCATTTATTTTCCTCCTACTATCATAGTGATCTTTTAATTCAATTTAATTATAGAAGCATTTATTCAGTAACTACTATGGACCAGATTCTGTGCCAGGTGCTCTGAATGATACAAAGTTAAATAAGATATACTTAAAACTGGGCATACTTCAACTAAATGTGCTATTGTTTTTATACTAGTGCTATGAATGGTGTAAGCAAGCCTCTCTTGAGAGAGAAGAGCTTCGCAGAGAAGCAGATTTTGCTGGTGGTGAAACAGGGGAAGGTCATTCCTCGCAGAGGGAGCAGGTGAGCCCAGGTATATCTTGGAACATTTAGAGTGCATGAGGAATGTGCAGGAGATGAGGCTGGAAAGGAAGGACAGGACAGGTTACTAAAGGACTTACCTGCATGCTCAAGGGTAACAAAGTTAAAGACTGTCTTCCATGAGCAATGGAAGATCAACAGTGTTTATGAAGAGTATGAAGCATATGGAAGGAAAGTTAGGGTTGTTGACTCCTGATGGCCCTGAGTCTGCTGGGGAAGTGAATGACAGGATTTCTGCTGAGACCCAGGAGATAGCGGTGAGGTTAGGATATGGGGGAGAGTGTAGTCAGGTGTTGAATAGGTGCTGTAGGGGATGGAAAAGGAAGCCAACCGGTAATGAGCAACAAGATTGGTAAATAGTATCTAGCTAAAGATGAAAAAAGTCACAAATTTATCGTATAGCTAATTAGTATAGGTATACCAATTTTCTGCTGCAACATTCAACAGTCAAGGTACAGAAAGTTGTGTGGATATTACTACTCATTCTTAATTTCACAGACACATGTTGCTTGATGTCCTTGGAGTCCCCCAAATGCTTGTAGGCACTCATCTTTTATTAAGATCTGTAATGAAGGCCAAAAATGTGCTTTTGTGTCCTGAGGGGTGGGGTGGAAATATTTATCCAGGAATAGACATGACGCCTTTTTGACAAGAGACAAATGTTTCATTCAAATGCTGCATTTCGCATATTGGAAACTGTAATGAATTCTTGTGTACCTCTCTACCTAGTTCACAATGTCAGGCCCAGGCATTGAGGCACCTCAGGCTTCCCTCACAAAATTAAATTTAATGTTACACCCTCCAGTAAAATGGTGCATAAATCAAGCATTTGATTTGCATGGACTGTAGCAAGCAGCTTCGTTCTGGATAAATATAAACCCAACTCTGAATATTATGTCAGGGACAGGAACAAAGCAATCTAGGACTTCCAATAAAAGTCTGGTACCAAGTGTAATTCATGTTGGTATTACACTGCTCTGTGTCAAGCCTGTTATTAAAACTCTTGTTTTAACCTCCTTTTTTCATTTCAAAAGAAAATGTTTTCTTTGACCTTCCTGTATTCAGAAAACCAGTGCACACTCAAACCAGTACTATTTATAAACTGGTGTCTACTAGGACAACCATGGGCATATTTTATTTTCTTTCCCCACCTACCCCTACCAACATAGAGTACAGGAAGTGGGTACGTATGAGTAATCAAGTGGAAAGAAAGAAAACAAAGGGCATGGAATAAAATACACCACAGGAGATTAGGTAACATGGATATTCACTAATGTTCTACCTTTGGCCATAGTCCCAAGAGAATGGTAAGAACAGTTTCAGGGCAGACAAGTATAAAAAAAGATGCAATAGCCAAATTTAATGCACATTTGGATGCAGAGCATGCATCCAATTCAGAAAAGGGAGTCTAACTATGCATCATTTGGTCTTATTTCTGGCCTCCAGCATATGCTGAGTTACACATTTTCCTTATATTCATCTTTTTCCCATCACAGGCTATCTGATCATTTTTTTTTTTTTTTTTTTTTTTTTTTTTTTTTTTTTTTTTTTTTTACTATAAGTAAAATCACGGTAATCTGAAATTTACTGAGGCCTTGAGATAAGAAACATCTTTACAAATGCAAAATGAGTCCCCCACTTAATCCCCTAAGAACATAAATAGATCACGGACTTGCACATATTCTACTCTACATCAAGGCCTGTCATGTTTATTCTGGAATGCTATAAGGGTATTACAAACAGAGCTCGCTCCTGAAGCCAAGTGCATTTCCAAGAAGGCACAGCTGTCCAGAACACATAACCAGGTGAAGATGTGATCCTGAGAGCTGTGCTGATGATTTGGTATCTGCAGTGTAATTTCTCCCAGCTGTCCACGAACATCTGTTAGAATTTGGAATGCTTCAAGATCTGAATAGGTGAAAGTAGGTGTCTGAAAACATAAATTTATGATGTTTTAAGAATAGTGAATTAGGATTCATTTGTGAATGGAATACATTAATACATATGTATTAAATGGATACAATATGTCAGTCATGGTGCTAGGTACTAAGGGGGATGTCAAAACAGAATCGGACCTAGATTCCACTTTCAGGGAATTTATAAAACCAATTTAAAGTCTAAGATATATATATATAACTATCTTACAAGATGAAAATGTCATAAGGTATATAGATACACAAAAGGGATCAACACATTGGAGGAAATCAGAGAAGGTTAAACAGACAGGATTTGGCTGTATAAAATGGGGGCAGTTAAAGGAGATCCAGTGGGAGGAGGGCAAGAGAATAGGAAATCCCTTGCACAGATCCTGCATGATGAATATTGACGAATTCCACACTACTGAATTAGTGGGTGAAAGAAGACAGCAGAGAGAAATGAAGCTGGAAAGGTAGACTGGGGGACAGGGATAGAAGGATGGGACAGCCAGTGAATACTGGACTAAGCAGTTATTTTATTTTATTTTATTTTATTTTATTTTATTTTATTTTTCAGGTGGAGTCTTGTACTCTCGCCTGGGCTGGAGTGCAGTGGCCCGATCTCGGCTCACTACAACTTCTGCCTCCCAGGTTCAAGCGATTCTCCTTGCCTCAGCCTCTCAAGTAGTAGCTGGGCTTACAGGTGCCCGCCACCATGCCCAGCTAATTTTTTTTTTGTATTTTCAGTGCGGGGGGGGGGGGTTTCAGTATGTTGGCCAGGCTGGTCTTGAACTCCTGACCTTGTGATCCACCTGCCTTGGCCTCCCAAAGTGCTGGGATTACAGGCATGAGCCATTGCGCCTGGCCTAAGCAGTTTATTTAAAAAAACTAAGCAATATGGAGTCATTAAGGATCTGGGGGCAAGGAAGTGACAAGGAAGCTTTATGTGGTCACAGTGTATAAGACAGATTAAAGAACAGAGACTGGTATTGAGGAGACTGGTTAGTCCTAAAGAGAAGGAACAATAACCTAAAAGAAGAGGAGCAGTGGGAACTCATAAAAAGAGACAGAGTATTATGCAAGTAGAATCCACAGACGTGGCAACAGACTGGTGAACGAGAGGAGAAGGTAGAAGATGATTCTGAGGTTTTGATTGAGTGAACAAAAGAGTCAGATAAGTTAACAATAAAACCTCAAAAAACTTAATTTTTTTCCTTTATCTTGAAAAGATCAATGCTTTTATAAAATAGAATGTAATGTAGTTGCATATGTTTTACCGGAGCTCAAAATTCAATTTACAGACTATTGTAAGCCCTTTATTTCACACAGTAATTTGGGTAAACTTGAGTGAGTTACTTGGAGTTGGGAGAGAAAGGAGAACCAAAATATTTCTAAGTGGTTGCTGTGGTTATAAAATCAGCATAAAAGTTCTTGGCATTTATCATTCTGATTATTACACTAATATTTTTGGAAATCATTACAGAGAGCCAGAGTTTAGCATATCCCAAATGGAGCAAACAGCTAAGTGAAGGTACATTGACCTCGTTGATCATGATTTAAAGATTCCTATTGGAATAGAACAGCATCTAGTCTTATCCAAGTTTATTTTGAAAGTACAGTCAGTCCACTTCATGGATAAGGAGTTTTCTAATTGACTGAAACACCAAGCAGGCTGATCTCTAAGCCACTCCATCAATACCCTTACAGAGAAAACCGGCATCCCCTTAACCACCTCTCTCAGGCCAAGTGATTAAGTGTGCATTGGTCATTTAGCATAATAAATGTGAAGTCAGAGCGATTGAGTGTTGCCATGGGCCTCCTGCTGTGGAAATAAATGCCCTCCACCTTAGCATGCTTAGAGCAGACACAAAGAGTTTACTTTAAAAGTGTTAAGGAGCCATGAGCACCCTTTTAGGTTTGAAACACAGCCTTGATGTAGTTAATCCTGTCTGTCAGGCCATGTGGAAATGTGGCCTGTTATCACTACCCTCTAAATTTGAAATAAATCTATTTTAATGGAAAACAAAAAGTGGTTCTTTAGTGATCATTTTCTAAAATGTAACATGAACCTCCTTTAAAGGGCATTTCTACCAGTATGGGGGAAATCATATAAACCTTAGAAATAGCTACTAGGGAAGAAATGAAGACTCCATTTTGAAAATTTCTTCTTTGCTCTCAGAAATCAAAGAAAGAAGAGTGCATGTTGCAATGACAGAATCTATTTATCACTAAGCAAATGCACAAAAGACGCTGTTCTTTCTTAAGATTCTTCAGCGTATTAAGGAAATTAGCTATATTAAATTCACCAAGTTTCCGATTTTGTAAACTTATTAAGCCAACAAAATTGCTAGTACAGTCTGGTTATTAATTCCAGTTGTCTCTGCCTAGATTGTTTGATCCAGGTTATTGCTACTGTAGAAGAGACACAGTTTCATATAAAATGAAGCAAATGTTTGATCAAATTAGGTGCTATCATTCGAGGCAGGGCATATTGAAATTAATATCCTCACATCTCCACCTGCCATCCGTAGAAATTTGCCTCTGACCTGCAATAAATAGTTGTGGTTCTTGAGCTATTTAAGCCTGATTAAGGTATTTGTTATGCATTTGACAGTACACAATAGTGCACAATGTCAATTCTCAGCTGTCATCATTATGATTAAAAGGGTAGAAGAGAATGACCCCATGTGGAACAAGTTGTAATAAATAATGAGAATGCCATGAACCTCTAACGCAATCACAGGGTTTAGCCAAAGTGAATAAAAACCCTAGCAAGATCTCTAACCAAAAAAGTTGCCAAACAGATTATGCTGGTTTTTCTTATTCATAAAAATTATTTTTTGTTGTCCAGCTGTGTAATATACTCAATTGTTAGGGGATCTTGTTATGAATACTAATGAGAAGAATGCAGTTGACTTCAGAGAAGCACCCCATATAACCTCCCTGTTAAAGGTTAGCTTATTGGAAGCTTTTTAATTTGAAAAATAATTTAGGTTAAAGGAGGCAGCCCAATCAAAATTCCAGCAAAGAGAAGACTTCAGGATTAGGAGAAATGCCTAAACCAGTGGTACAGCTGGGTTAAAAAAATCCTATAGGCATTTTAAAAACCTAGGCCTGATAAGTGTTCATTGGTTTTGCTCATCAGTCTTAAGAACGAGCCAAGTGACAGTAATTCAAGCCAGTCTCTCATCTTGAGAGGCCTCAAAGGGTGTCAGTGTAATGCCGAACATCCAATCTGGCCAACTTACTCACTGAATTGTCTCCCCCTGCTGAAGCCCACTTTTAAACAATGGTGAACTGAACAACAACAAAGACAACAACAGCAGTAAAAACGCAGTCATCACAACTTTTATTAAGAATCTACCAGGCATTGTGTTTAACACTTTTTGTGGATTATTCATTTATCAACAACTGAAGCTGATACTATTATTACCTTTTTCGTAAAAGAGGGGAAAAAGGTTAAGTAACATGCCTTGGCTATGTGGTGTATTTGGGCCTCAAACTCAGGCGGTCTAGTCATTCCTGTTCTTTCATCCATTATGCTATAATTCCTTTCTTTATGTGGTGTATGTAAACAGATTTTTAAAAATTGAATCTTGTTTTCATTGTGGCAGAGATTGTTTTGTTTAAAAGATTCTTAAGGCTATTCTTCCTATAAAATTCTCATTCATTCATTTAAAAAATATTTATTAAGAATCTGCCATGTGCCTAGCACTGCTGATGCTAAAGGAACAAAGGATAAGATACAGTCCTTATCCTCTCTAAGATAAGATAAAATCCTCTCTAAGGTGCAACTATATTCATATATGTGTCTTTTGGGCATAACCATGGTCTTCATGTTTTTAATATGCTACTTAACTAATATGTTATAACTAACATGCTAATATGTTTTTAATATGCTACTTAACCTCAAATTTGAATTTTCATGCCAAATTTGAATTTATGAGCCCGGGCTATTATTTTTCCAAAGTGGAAGTAACTTCTATTTTTGCAGCTAATTACAAAAACAGGCTGGGCACGGTGGCTCATGCCCATAATCCCAGCACTTTGCGAAGTCAAAGCAGGAGGATTGCTTGAGGCCAGGAGTTTGAGACCAGCCTAGGCAACACAGTGAGACCCTAGCTCTACAAAAAATTCAAAAATTAGCCAAACCTTGTGGCACACGCTTGTAGTCTCAGCTACTTGCGGGGCTGAGGTGGGAGGATGGCCTGAGCCTTGGAGGTTGAGGCTGCAGTGAGCCGTGTTCATGCTGCTGTATTCTAGCCTGGGTGACAAAGGGAGACCCTTTCTCAAAATAAATAAATTAATTAATTAAATTAAAAAATACAAAATAAAATAAAATAATCAGGCAATACTTAGTAACACCAAGGAAAAAGTGAAATCCTCTATAATCCTTATCCAGTGACAACCATTATTAATACTTTTGTGCATTTCTAATTTTCTTCAAGAATTTTCTTTGCCCTTTTAACACTATCTTTAGTGTTTTATAACAGGCTCAGGATATGTATTAACAATCCTAGGTGGAATGTCCTTCTTTTCTTGGTCAATAAATACAAATTTACATAATCATTCCTAATTCTGCATAGAATGTTATTTACCCATGCTTTATTTTTTTCATCCCCTTTGTTGGACATTTAAATTGTTTCTAGTGTTTTTACTTTTGTGAACAATTTTTTGATGGCACACTTGTACATCATTCTCTTCATTCTTATTCCTTTAAGATTAATTTCCAGTAATAGAATTGCCAAGCCAGAGACAATGCTTCCCTTAAGAAAAGCCTTTGATAAAAATATATGGAATACTCTCTAGATAGTTTGTAGAAAGTTTTACTCTTACAAGTATTGCATGAAATTGCCGATTTTCTAACCCATCATGGTCAGTATGATGAAAATGCACAGTGTTTATATGGAGATTGATCACAATAAAATATTTTATATATATTATTTCATACATGCCTTATAACTCCCTGTGAAATAAGTAGGGCCAGTTTATTATCTCCAATATATGGTTGAGGAAGCTGAAATTTCTCAAGGTGAGATTCCTCTGGATCTAGCTGCCCATCACGATGATATCTCCAGCCCATTTTGTTTCTGATGCTAAACATCGAGAGAAGAGTAAATTTTGCTTTACCTAAGTAATAGTCCTTGATTAAAGACCTTTCATTGTATATTTTTTTCTTCCAGACAGGCCTGATAGAAGTCAGTCTGACTCTAACCACTTTAAGCCCCAGTAGCTGGCCCAGATCCTCCCACGATTCTTGCTGCCTCCTGAACTGCAGTGTGAGCAAATGAGATAAGTACAAAATATTCCTACACCACTGGCTCCATGCTCTCCTCATATTCAATCATGAAGACTAATGAACCGGAGATGATTACGGTGGTAAAAATCCAAATGCAGATTTTTGCTGTCCTTACTAATGAGAGAAAAATATAGTAGAACATTGGCCTAAAGGCTCCAGATGCGATTCCTTTGTAACTTAGAGTGCATTAAAAAAGCTTCAGTCAGCAAGATAAGTTAATTTTTTTATGACCTTTATAAACTCTTTTAGCCTGTATCTGGGAGCTTCTTAAAGATTAAATTTCAAAAAATCCTTTTAGCTCAGGCCAACACAGCATCTGAGTCTTTTTTGCTTCAAAGGCTACATCCAAAATCTATAAAAAAATTCTGTTCATGACAATTATTGTCAAAGTAATGATTAGCTAACATGTCATTTTAGTTTTACTGTTCTTGCCTCTGAGACTAATCCAATAAAGCTCACTTCTTCTTAATGTAAAAGTTGCATGAAGGATGCATTATTCCCAGTTGACTTTGCCTACATTTGCAAATTCTTGAAAAAGCAAATTGAATTGTCACTAGTGGCACCTCTTTCACAGGATGACTGTTGGGTCAAAGTGAGGGTGTAGGGCACAAATATCAAGATTTTTCTTAAAAGAAAAAAAATCCCCACCCTAAGAAATGTAAAGCTGTATTAATATATAATTGAGGTCATGGACATTAGTAGACCACGTGGCACAGCTACCCAAGGTGATTGGGTATAATTTTGCAGGGGGAGGAATGCTGGAGGAATGTGAAGGGTTCTTCACTGATGGCATCACAAATTTAATTTGTTACATGAAGCATGTAGTTTCTTCTCACCTCTTTGGTTGTAGGATATCTGCTCCTTTTAAACACGGTGCTTTTGACTGGCTTGATTGGTAACTACAACAGTCATCATCCTAGGCATCTGTCACTACTTCTATTACATCCAACCCACTGACCCAGAAAATCTGTGGTTGACACAATTGATTTCTCTAAAAGATTCATTCAGCGTTTATTTTATTTTTGACATCCACCTACAAGGTCCCACAGAAATTTAGTCCCTACATCTCTGTGTAAGAGAAACACAGCCCTTTATAAAAAGTGCATATCCTGAAGTGAGGAGCTGGAACAAAGCAGGAGTCTTGCTTAGAATGATTCACTGAAGTAACTGGATTTATTAAGATGTATGTGAACTTTGGTGACTATGCCATTGAAGACATTTGTGCTCACCTCATGAGAGGCTGCCACTGGAAATAACAATTAATAATAATAATAAAAGGAAAGAAAAGACTCAAGTTGTAAGACTTATTCTTGTATCATCAAACTACTCTGAATCTTAACCTTCTCTATGTTTCTTTCCCTTCTTTCCTCTTGGGATGCCTTCCTTTAGATCCCAGAAAGCATCTTGGTTTCAAACGAAGATATACAAACCACATGGCTTAAATAGATGCTTGACAGTTATCTATTACTTCCCATGTACATTACCGTGCTACCTCATTATATAGAAAGGTTACATGATTCTTTTTTCAAAGCATATAGATAATTAACTGCCAGATTCAGAATTCACCCTTAATTGTTTATCTTATAAATATATTGGCATCTTCTCATGTGCTCTAAAATCTAATGACCTGGCTTGATCATGCATCATCCTATGAATTTGCTAAGAAATGAGCAATGGGAGGGAATACAGAGGTCTGTATAAAATGGCAGTAGTGGTCTTTGCTTACTGAATTCATATATCTAAGTAGATTAAATTATTTCTCTTTTTATCTTGTTAGCTAAGAATTTTCAGCTTCGGCTGAGCCCCAGGTCCAATCAGGTATACTTAATATTTAAGATTTTAAAAATTGTTTTTCTAGTAATCAATATCAATAGTATTTTATTTTTATTTTTAGTAACTTAATGGTAATATGCAGGTGCCGCATTTTCTGGGGAAATCCTTTTTTCTAATTTGACATAGGACAATATAAAATGTTGTATTGACTATATACATAACTGTTCAGAAAGCTCTTATAGCGAATATCTTTCGTCAATTTCTTCTGATTCTACTAAATGTTGTTTTCATTCCGTAACAAGAAATGAATGAAAGCAATGATTTTGGAGAGGAGGCAGTATCATTGGCTCTTTCAAAGATAAAACACTTCCAAGGTTCCTAGAGCTGAGTTTTGCTATAGTGCCACCATGAAAGATCTGAAGATCATTATTTACTAGAAATAAAGGACCAAGGCAGAAATCGATGACTACAACACTAGATTTATGTTTCCATTGCTCTCTATATACATCTCTATTTGTCCTAACTTCATGGGGAGGATATTTAATACATAATGGAAGGAGTCTGTTGCTTTTGATTTATCTTTTGTTTATTATTTTTGGCATTCCATAGAGAAATTCTGGAAATCAATACTGTCTCTCTGTGTGTGTATGTCTGAGTACCTTGGGCACAATATACATTTAAAGGTTCTAAAGGGACAAAGAAACCCCCTCACTGGCTGAGCTCTCTTTTAATATATCAAATTATAACATTTACTCACGAAAGAGAGTTGCCTTTCTTTCTGTGTATGTTTTACATGACATTGTGAGCACAGTCACAAAGGCTAATTTAATCACAATCACAACAGCAAGATGATGCTTTGTGTATTTAAATTTATAGACTATTGTGGCCGGGCGCGGTGGCTCATGCCTGTAATCCCAGCACTGTGGGAGGCCGAGGCGGGTGGATCATGAAGTCAGGAGATCGAGACCATCCTGGCTAACACGGTGAAACCCCGTCTCTACTAAAAATACAAAAAATTGGCCTGGTGTGGTAGGGGGCGCCTGTAGTCCCAGCTGCTCGGGAGGCTGAGGCAGGAGAATGGCACGAACCCGGGAGGCGGAGTTTGCAGTGAGCCGAGATCACACCACTGTGCTCCAGCCTGGGCGACAGAATGAGACTCCGTCTCAAAAAAAAAAAAAAATTTTGAA
>NW_016819882.1:218055-223509 GCF_001698545.2 Rhinopithecus bieti | reverse complement strand
AAAAAAAAAAAAAAAAAAAAAATTATAGACTATTGCTCCCTCCTAGAGCCCAAGTGATTCTCACCAATTCTAGCTAATTCTCTCTTAGCAATTTTATTAGAGAATTAAGATATATCTTAGGTTCATGTGGTAGATGAAGGTGCAATTCATAGAGGTGTTATGAAATTTTAAATTTACTGTGAGTGAATAATGGGATAGTTGGTAATGCAGATGAGGTAAAATGATCCCTGTCTTTAAATAGTTTCTAATTACATATTTGGACTTAAAAACTACAGGTAATCAACACTAATTTCTCAAGACCATGTGAACAGGAAATTAAAGGAAGTGATATGTGTTGCTATTGCATGAATTTATGACAGCTGGATAGAAACTCAGAAGGACAGAATACATGAAAAAAAAGGATGAAAGTAGCAAGACTGTCCAATGTCACAAAACACTGGAACGGCTCCATAGTAATTTCCAGCACCCCCAGACTGGCTCTTAGTAATGTTGTCTTTTTTTTTTTCTTTTTTCTGGTACAGAGACCAGAGAAAATTTCAAATTGGTTCTTCCTCTGGGGTTCTGGTTTCTTGTCGGAGAGACTTGCCTCACTCATGGCTGGTTGTAAGGATGAAGGTTATTGACTCTTTCTTCAGAGTATGACAATTTCATAACAATATAGTAAATGATAAACTGATTATAAACAACCACAGGAGAATACTTCTTATATCTAGTGTCAGTGTGCTAGATATAGAGGTCCAAAAGAAATTAGGAATATGTATTTGAAGTTCAGGAAAAATGACTACATATATAGGACTTGTCAGCATAAGGATAATTGAAGTGATTGGAGTGGTTAAGCTTTCCCTGGGAAAGTATTAGTTATAAAATGCAGGCAGAGGACAAAATCTTCAGAAATAGCATAAAAATAGTGTGCAGTTAATGCCACAGAGAGGCCACGCAGAATCAGAATTTACATATGTTCACTGGGTTGACCTCAGGAGGTAATTGGCAACCTTTGCATTAACAGTTTCTTTGGCTAGGTAATACTAGGTAATAACCATAAGGTTACTTTGGTTACACTTAAAAAATGACAAGTGTTTGCACTTGTAATTTTCTTGATCAAAGTGACACCTATTTGAATATCAGTCAACATTTCTAGCTAAGATGTTTCTTAGCTAACTTCACGTTTTTCATCATCCCCCCAAAGTGAATGCACTTTTTGGAAAGGAGCAGTGGAGTCATGTTCCCTTTACTGAGTTTAAGCAAAGAATTGTTATATATATATATATATATAAATAATATACATACATACATACATATATATACACACACACATACACATACACACTTTATTTTGTCGATTGTGATGAAAACCTTCACTGAATTTTGGGAATATTTGTTTGCTCACTAAAGTAAAAGGGATTAGAGGAGCAAACACTTCTAAGATGAATGTGGTACTCCACAGATGATCAGCTTAGCCATGACCCTCCTACCGGTCCAGTTTGCACACACCACTCTCCAGTTGGTTGTTCCTCACTTCTGAGGCTTCCACTAATTTAGGCCAAGCTGTTTTTTTTTTTTTTTAATCATCCACCAGCCCCTGAAGTTTGTCTAAATTGTATGCCTAGAGATGTTGTTTATATGTATGTTTTCATTATGAATGTTATTAAAAATTAATGGCTAGCAAATACTATTTACTATGTATTATACACTACAATAAGCATGTTAAAAGGGTTGTTTTATTTGATTCTCTCTCTCACACAGAAACCTGTAGGTAGTGTTATTATCCCCATTTTATGGATTGCATAATTGAGACTCTAGTTCACAAAAACACTAGGTGGCAGAACAGGGGCTTGAATTCAGGTATCTCTAGTGTTGAGATTCTTGATCTTAACTACTACTTATACTGCTTCCTAGTTATTTGTATGATCAATTGTTAAAGTATGATTTCCTACACTTTTAAATTGTGGTGCTTGACTTGTGACGATTTTGTCTTCAAATTTGGTGTAATCACAAATTTAGGTACAACAAGTGATTGCAAAGCTGTGCTTGTATCTCTGTTAATTTTAATAAATGAGATACTTAAGAAGATCTTAGATACTCTATTACTTTTTGAAATGTCATGCTAAGAGTAGTAGAACACTATATGACATATTGAGACATTCTGGAAGTCAGATTTCAAATTCAAAACAATCACATTTTTAAAGAAACAAAATAAATGATTACCAGTGTTGCCCCCTGAAAATAGGAAATAACAAATTTTCCTTCTGCTGTTATATATAGTACCAATGTATATGATTTTATTCAATATAAAGCTACTATTTTAAAAAATATACTTTAATACACATTGAAGTATATTGGGTATACAACATATCCCATTCTAAGCACTAAAATAGCTCAGTTGTGAATACATTACATGATCCTATCATTTTGTGAGCTCCGATTTAGATTTTCTATGAGAGAAGCTAGAAGGTTTTAGAGAAGAGTGATACTTGAGCAAATCTATGTTGTGGAAATAGGGAATTTCTGAATTTACTGACCTAAAAAAAAAAGTGCCCCTAGGTTCATGCTAAACACACACATCACACAGTGCAGGTCTTCTACCACACTCTGTGTGGCATGGAGTTCCACCTATTGGAAGTACATCAGTTCTCTTTGGAACCATGCAAACATGGCTTTAAAATATGCATCCAAAGAGCATTATATATCTTAGTCACACGCAACAACAAAAAAAAAAATTGTCCTGACTTTATACAGAACACATAGACAATGTCTTCTGAACAAAAATCAGGCTCTTTTAGGAAATAAAACTTCTACACTGTATTCTCTTCACATTTTCTTTCATGAAACCCCCACACCCCCAACTATCATTGTAGGTATTTCTCAATCTACAGGATAATTTGTTCTCTTTAAAATCTCCTTTTAGGTCAGAGCCAGATCAACAGTAGGACTCTGACAGAAACAAAGTGACTGGGTTTTGAAACCCCACAAACCTCTGAAACCCACCCAAAGCAGCCAATTACCAAAGCCCTTGCTCCCTTGCAGAGAACACTGGCAGTAGTCAGAGGGGCAAATGTGCATCAGCTGAATGAACACCCTCCCTGGGGAGGCTGGAATTCCCTGCTGCTTGTCAAGCTAGAGTCGATGTGAACAAACCTGTCAGTTTGTCGGCCTTTTCTCATTCTGTACCACATGCAGGGTGTTTTCAGGTGGCACAGTCTCTGAAAATACCAGAATTGGGTTCCAACATTTATCAATAACAATTTATAACTGATAGCTTTCTGGGAAAAGGTAGAAATCCAATGAAGCCTAACAATACAGCCCCCACAAAGGTTTCCAGGCCTGGGATCAATGCCATCAGCGAAATTTATGGGAATGCCATGCAACTCTCTGAGATGCAGTGGCATTCTCTGCAACCTGTCTTGGATTCCATCAATTATGGTCTAATAAGGTCTTTCCTGCCACAGGAGACATCTCTCTCAGTAAGGCTTTCATTCTGCCGCTGCCTCTAAGATGTATATGTAAAAACAGTTGTTTTTCTATTGCAACTGTGGTCCTCTGAGAGAGAGGTCTCCATGGGCTTTGTCTGCCTTTCTGGGTTCTGGCAAATCACTGTGGTTTCTTTTACTGAATCTGTTTGCTCCAGGGTATCTGAACAGCCAGATACCAGCTCCCGAAATCTCTCTGAGGTGAAACAAACACTTGTCCATAAAAATTTCACATTCCCTGCATATTTTAAAATTGTGAAATTGACATATCTAGCTGAATATGAATATTATGGCAGCAAAGCTTGTTTGTGGAAATAATGTGAAGTCCAGAGCAGAGGAGTGGACTGTGGTATATTGGATACAGTTTTGCTCTAAACTTTTAGCTTCCTCAACATGTAGGATACAGAACTGTGAGCCTTGGAGCCTTTGATTCTCCCTCAGGACAATTCTAGATCATCCTGGTGTTGTCCTCAGGGTTGACTTCAATGTATATTTAACTTACTCCAGGCTGTCTCTTTGAGAGGCTAGTGTGTGGCTCACTCAGAGGGTTCCAGATTCTCTGAAAGAACTCTCAGTCATTCAGGAAAAACAGATTTCACTTCCGTGATGTACCCAAGCAATATGCACTCATACATCTCCACATTTCTACACACATTCATTATATGCACACATAATATCCATGCACATGTATACGCATGTATTTCCATAAGTTTTAGGAAAGCTGCTTTAGGAATGTTATATTTTAATAATGATACATGATTACTTGTCATACTTTTTCTCTGGATGAATAATGCTTCATTTTCTTAATGTGATCATAGCAGCCTTAGGTCAATAATGGGCTGCGGACAGAAGCCAGCCTTCCTTCTAAGACTTAAGTCACATCATTGATTCAGAATGAGGTCTCAGGCTATGTATAGCAGGCTTCTGAATTAAAGTCTGGTGAGGGAGAAAATCTAGACAGGAAGAAATGGGAAACTCTCACTTTATCAAGGTACCACCTGTCCTTTACTCTTCTTAAATATCCTTATTGCTAGTTACTCTATCATGGGTAGAGTACCCTTTTCACCGTTAATAATATGGGGGACAAATCCAAGACCATAAAGTCTTTATTAAATAACATAAGAGTAAAGATAAAGATGAAGCCAATCTAAGTACCTGTATTCATTTCCTAGGGCTGCCTTAAGAAATTACCAGACTGGGTGGCTTAAAACAACAGGAATGTATTCTCTCATAGTTCTGGAGGCTAGAAGTCTGAAATCAAGATGTCAGCAAAGCTATGCTCTTGCTGAAGGCTCTAGGGTAGGATATGTTCCATGCTTTCCTCGCAGCTTTGGGGGGTGCCAATGACACCGGCACTCCTTGGCGTGTAGATGCATCACTACAATTTCAGCCTCTTCTTTTCCATGGCATTCTCTGTGTCTGTCTTCTCCTCTTCTTATAAAGGTCCCTGTTATATTAGATTAAGGGCTCACTCTACTCTAGCATGACCTCATCTTAACTAATTGCATCTTAAATGACCTTATTTCCAAATAAGTTTACAAACCTGAGGTTCTGTGAAGGGCATGAACTTTGGAGGGACACTATCCAACCCAGTACAATATATAAGGGGTTCTTTTATTGAAGCACTCATTAATGCATGAAATCACTATATTAACTTGTTGCTATCTGGAAGAAAATTGGCAATGGCTGGGTGTGGTGGCTCATGCCTATAATCCCAGCAATTTGGGAGGCCAAAGCGGGTGGATCACTTGATGTCAGGAGTTCAAGACCAGCCTGGCCAACATGGTGAAACCCTGTCTCTACTAAAAATACAAAAAGTAGCTGGGTGTGGTGGCACACACCTGTAGTCTCAGCTGCTTGGGAGGCTGAGGTGGGAGAATTGCTCGAACCCAGAAGGCAGAGACTGCAGTGAGCCAAAATCGTACCACTGCACCCCAGCCTGGGCGATGGAGACTGTCTCAAAAAAAAAAAAAAAAAAAAAAAAAAA
>NW_016819882.1:211442-217677 GCF_001698545.2 Rhinopithecus bieti | reverse complement strand
AAAAAAAAAAAAAAAAAAAAAAAAAAAGAAAAGAAAAGAAAAGAAAAGAAAAGAAAAGAAAAGAAAAGAAAAGAAAAAAAACCCAAAGAAAATTGCTAAGGTAAGTATTAGGGATTGAGGATGGAAAAATAGAAAATGTCCAGAACAATGATGTCCAGGGTTATTTAATGGCTATTTAAATTTGAATAAGTTAAAACAATAAATTAAAAAATTCAGTTTCTGTCTCGTTAGCTACATTTCAAAAGCTTGATAGCCAGCCACAGGTGGTCAGTGACTACTCTATTGAACAGTGCAGAAATAGAACATTTCCATCAGTACAGGAAGTGTGGTCTAGAACACATCATGAAGAGGAGTTACAGCAGAAGTTCTCAGAAAAAGGGAGGGTGGAAAGTCCTGGGAGTGCAGTAATGTTGCTGTGAGAGAAGAGACTCTGAAAGAGCGGATGAAGGTGAAGGTAAAGTACTTATACTAATGTAGTGTTGTCTGGGGCAATCCAAGTGCTGGACATGGTACTTCTCTCTTTTTTTTTTGAAACGGAGTCTCACTCTGTCGCCCAGGCTGGAGTACAATGGCACGATCTCGGCTCACTGCAACCTCCGCCTCCTGGGTTCAAGCAATTCTCCTGCTTTAGCCTACTGAGTAGCTGAGACTATAGGCGCATGCCACCACGCCTGGTTAATTTTTGTATTTTTAGTAGAGACGGGGTTTCACCATGTTAGTCAGACTGGTCTCGAACTCCTGACCTCGTGACCCACCTGCCTTGGCCTCCCAAAGTGCTGGGATTACAGGTGTGAGCCACCGTGCCCGGTCATTCTTCTCTTGACTCTGGTATTTTGCCTTGTATTCAGCAGGTGCTTACTAAATATTTGTTGAACCATTGAATAAAAAGATGAATACTTCAAACAGGATGGAATGTTGTGGAGACTGGCAGTGCTGCTGACAAAAACATATGACTGCCCTGAAGATTTCTGGAAAAAAGCACTCTAAGTGTTAGCAAATTTTCATACCTTGATCTTTAGTTATAGCATAAGAACACCTACTTCACATGCCTTATGCCTTAGTTAGCACCAGCTGTGTTCTGCCTCAAGTCCTTGGGTTCCCCAGGAACGCAAACAGCCACACTCTTTCTCTGTCAAGGTGTAGCTGACATTATATTACCTGTGCCCTTTGCCCTTCTGCTGATTCAACAATTTCCCTGTCGACTGCCATTACTGCACCCGAATACAAAACCGCCAGCCACTACTGTGAATGCCCAGAACATGGTGGCGAATCCTTTCCTGACAATCTTTCTTCTCCCCACGAGACAGTAAGAGCAAATCACAATTGGGTTTGAAAGAGATGGGTAACTCACCTGGTCCCTGGGGCTTTGACAACCTCCTGTTGCAAAGGAGGTTGTCTTTGGGAGGGCTGACACAGCTCATTTTCCAAGCTTGGATTTACTGTAATCCCTGGTCACAGCTCTGTGATGAGTAAGGAAGGAGGGGAGTTTTCATCAATGCAGTGAGTACTTGTATTAGCTCCCTGTAGTGACTCTCCAACACAAACACACACATTGATATATTTCTATCTACTGTCATTGATATATAGAGCAGTTTTTCTATAAGTCTCAAAGAAAATTTGGAAGACCTCCCTATAATTGCCTTTACTATTTCTCTAAGCTCAATCTTGATAGTGTTTTGGATACAAAGAGGAAGGAACACTTCTGGTTTACACTGTGGCATGGGTAGAGCCAATGGACATATTCTAAATAAATCAATCACCAGGATATTGCCTTCTGAAAGTGTGTTGGGCTGCACATGTTTTATTATTTGGATGCAAGGAACAGCTATTAAATGATATGGTAGAAACATTATGAATGATAAATAGCATTAAATGTTTATCAAATAACCTGCCTGAATTACAAAAGGGAACAAAACATTCTTAATTTTCTCTTTTGAATTATAAAATAAATTCTACAAATTAAATTCTGAACATTCAAAACTACTTTGGCTGAAAGAAGATTAATGGTTACCTAGAGTCAGAGGTGGAGTGGGGCTTGGGTTCAACTGCAAAGGATAATGAGGAAATGTTTTAGGGTAAGGGAAATATTCTGTATCTTGATTGTGGTGCTAGTTACGTGATTATTTATAAATACCAAAACTCATCAAAATGTGTACTTAAAATGATGATTTTCTTATATGTAAATACTACCTTAAAAGTTAACACCAAAACTCAAAACATTCAAAATGAAACTCATAATTTGCAATATTTACAATAGCTTAAGGAATACAGATTTTAGAAAATTGAATGTTTAAAAATATGTTACCATAAGGAATGTTTTTAAAAATTTATAATTAGATGAGCATTTTCTTTATGAAATATTGTTTAGGTAAAATCAATACCATACTTGGATGGTAGAATTATTAGTACTCAGAGAGGACTATCCCTCTCAGCCCCCTTGGAGTTATCTGGGACCTTGTCACTGAATAGGCCCAATGGATTGTTAGTGGACTTCACATGTGTATAGGAAACAGCCCCTGCATGACCATCCAGCTGTCTCGTTTTCTGCCTCAGCAATGTTGAGATGGCAGCGTCACAAGATGATGGAACCCTTCTTAGTCAGGGAGACTATGTGACAAATTGAGATAGGGCTCCTTTACCAAACTGCACTGGATAAGCAAAAATTAAACCTTTGTGATGTTAAGCCATTGAGACTTGGGGGTTTATTTGTTACTGCAATATAACATAGCCTGTGCTGACCAATACAATATGCTGCCGTGATTTTGAAACACTCAGATTTTAATGCAGTTTAAAGGTGCATTTAAAGGTTGCCTCACTGAAGACTGTAAATTTTCAAAAACATACCACTTGTGGGCACTGTTGATGAAAGACACATTTGAGTGATTACTTTCTTGTCAATTCATACTGGGTATTCTGGGATATTGTGAGATTATCTATTGATACCTTTGTCAGAGGCAGAATTCACTTGAAGGTCTTTGACCTGCAGACTAAAATATATAATTAAAATATATAATGCTTCCCTAATAACACAGGGCATATAAAACAAAGCAGAAAATGTATTGACCAGCCTAGGATTTGAGTTGCAGGCTGGTCGTTTTTCCTTTTCTTGCAGTCCACATATTCCATGAATCTTACTACTGCCACTAGTTTGCTACCTTTTACCATTTTACATTATATCTTTAACAGAGGGTTCAGTTTCTTAATAAATGAACTCTTGGCCCTATTGACATCATTGTCTCATCTTTTACTCCAGCAGCTCTAATTTTTCCAGCTGGTGAAATCTCTTTGGCACTGTTTGAAACCCACATTTCTACTAGTAAATATTTCAATGTTTTAAAAAGAATTTGTTTTGGAAGAAGCACTGGTTTGTGTGTGTGTGTGTATGTGTATGTGGTGGGGGGTGGTATGTAACTAAAGAACATGTTCAGCAAAATCACCAGCAGTAGCTCATGGTAAATCCAGTGAAAGAATGTATTGATCAGAGGTACATGAAAAAATACGTAGTGAGTTTTCCTGGAAAAGAAGGATGGAAAAGGATAAAGCCAAAGGCAGTCAAGTAGAGAAAAGTACTTTTTTAATAAGTGAAAAGACAGTTTTGTAGGTTCATGTCGTTGATTTAAAAAAAAACAAAAACCAAACCACTATGTGACTGTAATCATTCTGTTTTTGTCTCACAGAGAAGCAGGAAAGCAGATGGAGGGGACCTGTTTTTTCCACAGAATCGCTTTTCATTTGGGGTAAGAGGCTGAAGACTAATGACTAAGAAAGCCCAAGGCAACTAAGACTTCATCTCCTGGAAAACTTGAAGCCATTGATTGGAACAAGAGAAACACTAAAAGACAGGAAGGGACGTAGAAATTTTCCCTCTATCCCTCTTCCATTACAGAGACACGGAAAATCCCAGTATGTGTTTGTTTATTTCTCTATTTCTTCTTCTCATACAGAATTTTAAAATAATAAATTGGGATGCATGGGTGAGCTAGGCCTCTGGGGCTCTTGCTTTAAATCATTCTTTTGGTGCTGTTCCCTATTCAGGTGTTTACATTCATGCTAACTCTCGCTCAAACACATTTACAACAACCACTGAGTTAAAAATTTTCCCTTGGTCCTTAAATATTATATTACTAATAGTGTATGCTACCCAATAATCTATTTAGCTAATTATAAATATTTAGAGATCAGTCTAAAGTAGATCTTGAGTATAGGAGCTCGGAATGAGCGTGACTTGTGCAGTGGCTTTGAAAACACAGAGGGTGACTATTTTAGGTTCTTCCTCTAAGTCAAAAGTGCCCTTAGAGTTTGTTTTTGTTAAGGAATCTACAGTTTGTACTAGGACAGCAAAAAATGAGAAAGTAACTGGGGCCTCAGTAGTTGAAAGCCTGTAAAAATCTTCTCCAGTATCACACAGGTGTGTGGGAGCTGGGGTGAAGGGGTGAGGGCGGCAGGCATTTGGATGGAGGCAGGAGAAGCCATGTTGAAGGACACTTAATAAGAACATTAACTGCAATGTTCATTGAAACATACAAAACCACAGAAAACTAATGTCAGTATTTTAATTTAATTTGAAGGGAAAGTCTGAAAATGTTCAGGATAAGAAAACTGATTTGGGGTAAATATACATTTTTTTGTTTTTTTTAATTGAAATATCATAGTCATACATTTTTTGCAGGTACATGTGCTATTTTGATGCATGTATACAATGTGTAACGGTTGAATCGGTGTCATTGGGATACTCATTGCCTCAAACATTTATGTTTTCTTTGTGTTTGGAACATTACAATTCTTCCCTTCTAGCTATTTTGAAAGATACAATAAATTATCATTAACTACAATTCCCTAATTGTACTGTTGAATACTAGAACTTATTCCTTCTATCTAACTGTATTTTTGTACCCATGAACCAACTTCTGTTCATCCTCCTCCTTCCTCATTCCCTTCCCAGCCTCTGGTAACTACCATTCTATCTCACACCTTCATTAGGTCCAATTTTTTAGCCCTACATATGAATGAAAACGTTTTTCTTTCTATGCCTGGCTTAATTCACATAATATAATAACCTTCAGTTTCATCCAGGTGCTGCAAATGACAGGATTTTACTTTCTGTGGCTGAATAATATTCCATTGTGTATATATACCACATTTTCTTTTTTGTTTTCATAACTTCAACTTTATTTTAGATTCATGGGGTATATGTGCTGGTTTGTTTGACGGGTATATTGTGTGATGCTGAGATTTGGAGTACAGCTGATCCCACCACCCAGGTACTGAACATAGTACTCAGCAGTTTTTCAACCAACCTTTCAATGCTTCCTTCCCTCCCTCCCTGATCTAGTAGTCTTCAGTATCTATTGTTGCCATCTTTATGTCCTTGAGTACCTAATGTCTGGTTCCCACTTACAAGTGAAAACAAGTGATATTTGGTTTTCCTTTCCTGCATTAATTTGCTTAGGATAATGGCCTCCAGCTGCATGTATGTTGCCACAAAGAACTTGATTTTGTTCTTTTTTATGGCTGCATAGTATTCTATGTTGTATATGCACTACATTTTCTTTATCCATTTCACCTTCAATGGGCACCTAGGTTGATTCCATGTCTTTGCTATTGTGAATAGTGCTGCAATGAACATACAAGTGCTTGCATCTTTTTAGTAGAATAATTTATTTTGTTTTGGGTATATATCCAGTAATGGGATTGCTGGGTTGAATGGTAGTTCTGTTTAAGTTCTTCGAAAAATCTCGCAACTGCTTTCCAAAGTGGCTGAACTAATTTACATTCCCACAGTATATAAGCATTTTCTTTTTTCCACATCCTCATCAGCATTTGTTATTTTTTCTTTTTTGATAATAGCCATTCTAACTGGGATGAGAGGATGTCTCACTGGTTTGGGTTTACATTTCTCTGATGATTAGTGATGTTGAACATTTAAAAATATACCTGTTGGTCATGTGTATGTCTTCTTTTGAGATATGTCTATTCAGGTCTTTTGCTCATTTTAAAATCCAATTATTTGTTTTTTTTGCTATTGAGTTGTTGAGTTCCTGATATATTCTGGTTATTAATCCCTTGAGTGGATAGTTTGCAAACATTTTCTCCCATTCTATGGGTTATCTCTTTACTTTGTTAATTGCTTTCTTTGCTGTGCAGAAGCTTTTTAAATTGATGTGATTCCATTTTCTATTTTGTGTTTTTTTGCCTGTGGTTTAAAGTTCAGGGTAGATATATATATATTACATAT
>NW_016819882.1:183612-211192 GCF_001698545.2 Rhinopithecus bieti | reverse complement strand
TATATATATATATATATATAAAATGAAGGGGTAAATGTATATAATATATATATTACCCTGAAGGGGTAATATACCCAAAAGAAAGTAAATTATTCTACCAAAAAGATACAAGCACTCGTATGTTCATCACAGCGCTATTCACAACAGCAAAGACATGGAATCAACCTAGGTGCCCATTGAAGGTGAAATGGATAAAGGAAATGTGGTGCATATACACCATGAAATTAATTAAGCTTAGATGATTAATTATATATATTTTGGAAAAAAGCAATTGATATCTTTTAAAGTATATGATCTTTATCATTTTAGTTAAGTGCATTAGCAAGTGTAATAAAAGAGTTTCTGGGTTTAGTTATAACCTCAGTTTCCCAGTCTGAGTTTTCTAAGAAGGTCTCAATTTGGTCAATGGAATTCTTACAACAAGGGCTTCTTCTAACTCTTGTCTTGGTGCAGAGGGAGACACTCATTGTTCCTATATCTATCAAGTGGAAATTCTGTACATTTAAAAAAATCTTTTTATATACTGTGATTATCAATTTTTTTAAATGCTTTTTCTTCCACTGCAATTTTAGAAAGTTGCAAATTCTTTTGTTTTTTAATTTTAAGATGGGGTCACCACATTGGCCAGGGTGGTCTCAAACTCCTGACCTCAAGTGATCTGCCCGCCTCAGCCTCCCAAAGAGCTGGGATTATAGGCATGAGCCACTGTGCCCAGACGGAAGTTGTAAGTTCTATCAAATCTTTCCCTGTATGTTTGCTACCATTACCCAGTCTTATAAAGTGTTCATAGTGCTTGTTTCTGGTCTGTAGTTCTACGTCTGATTTCTATGATGCAATTGAAGAACATCTGGTTCTGAAAGTGTCTTGGTGTGCTTCAAAATCTGCCTATCTGGGTTAACCGTGAGATCAAGTTGCTTAGATTGTGGTCCTAGATAGATGTGGTTGGCACCATTACAAGAGCCTGGCGAGAGCCTCACTCCTTTTCAGATTTTGCATTCTAGTTTCCTAACTACTTATATCATCTCTATGCCCAGTGAAAAAGGACTTTGTGGAATTGGCTTTGAATGATCTCGGCCATTATTGCAGCCCTTGCCAATGCCTCTTTGAACCCCATGGAGTTCCCCAACCTGGGAGCCAAGGAAGGCCCTTGTCCTTTTGCATGTCTATCTTAATCTTAAGAATTCTCCTGGTTTTCAGACCATCCAGTGCTGATCCAGAAGTTCCTTTTGCTAAGCTCCTACAGTACCTTTTGTTTGCCTGATACTGACTGAACATCATCACAACGTACAATGTTGACCACGTGGGGTAAGTTGAGTATCATGCTAGGCAATTTGCATCTGTTATCAAAGTTCTTTCGATTTGTTTGTTCCACATGCAGCAGCTTGTTGATAAGGCTGACTACAGCCTTGGGATAAGCGGATTTCCCTAGTATTCCAAGCAAACATCTAAGCATTGCCTTTAGAATGGCTGTGTGATCCTACAACTGTTTTCATAGCCTTCACGCCTGCCTCTTATTTCCCCCTTTTTCTTTCTCTTTCAAAGAGCTCACACATTTTCTTAGACTTTTCAATGAATTTTGGGTCCCACTGAAGAGAAACTACCAGTTCCCAGGCTCCTTGGAGACATGCCCTGAATCTACGAAAAGATTTAGCTTAGTGGTTCTGAAACTTTAATGTGCATGGTAACCACCTGCATAGTTGTTAAAAATACAGATTATTGGGTTCCACCTTGGTGGTGGTAATTAAAAAGATCTGGGATCAGGCCCAGGAGTTTATTTTTAACTATCATCCTATGTGATTCTGAAGATGATATGGGACTATGTTCTTGGGGCTCTGACTTGACATTGGTTCTGGCTTTCAACTCTACCCACCATCTCTAATGACTACTTCTTTTGATGTTCCCCCATTCAGTTCTTTTAGACATAGGAAGCTTATACAAGCTAGTATAGGCATACAAAAACTACTCTAGGAGTAATTTTCCCCAAGCAAGAGAAGGCTGCCTTCTCCCTGCCCCAAATATTTTCTAACTCATGCTCAAAAAGAATCTAGAGATAAAATAGTATTGTGATATGCAAGGTGTTATTCAAATAAAAAAATTACTTAAAAATGTTAAGTGTTTACTATTATTACATTGTTTAATTATGTGCTATGTATTTCATATACACAAAAGTACAGAGAATAATGTCATAGACACATGTGGACTCATTCCATCTTAACACATTAACATTTTGTCACATTTTAAAAATTCTTTAATGTCTACATTTAAAAACATTTACCATATATGTTCCTTCCTATCTGGAAACAATCCTATATTATTGATTACAATACTATCAATACAGTATTGTTTATTATAATGCTATTTGTTATAATGCTATTTATTACACAAATAGTATATTCTCTATTATTCCTTTGTAGGTTTTTAAAAACCAACATTGTTTTAAATATTATCCATATTCTATGCAAATGTAACTTAGTAAGTTCACCTTCTATATAGTAGTTTTATAGATTGCAATTTATTCTAATTGATGATAACTTAGGTGGTTACTATTTTTTCAGCTATTACAAATATTAATATACCATATTATACTACTGTACTATGTTATATCATATACTATATCATAAGGCTTGTAAATTTATAATTTAAAATTATACATCTAAAATAAGAGGCAAGGGCAATAATCAAACAACTGAATATTTTATTGCATTTTACTAAAATTCACATTAAATTTAGCAATCTACTTTTGTAATGAAAAATAACAATCTACTTTTGACAATCTCCACCACTTCCTCTCTTCTTCATTCTGTTCAGAAAATTCGGAGTTGTAATCAATGGGCACATATAATTTAAAATTTTACTTTTTCAGTTAACATAAGTGCATATAAATATTTTATTCATTCTACAAATGCTTAATTAGTGCCTCTTAGGGCCAGACTAACATCTAGGGACAGAAACAAAAATCCCTGCCTTCTTGGATCATGTATTACATTTGACATAATCAGTTAGTCGTGAAATCATAATTTCTTAATGCTATGCTATGAATTGCTATATTTAGCAATTCATGTTACATAATATTAATATATTATGATTTGCTTATCTATTTCCTCAGGGAATTGTGACAGTGTTCGATGCTGTGTTCTATTTTAGGAACATAAACACACATCACATCCATGTCAGAATAACAGACTAACTTCGACTAGTAGTATGGTAGTCTACATGGTAAATTCTACATAGTAGTATTATTACTGGGGGAGTATGCCTGATTGATGCTTAGACTGACTTCAAATAGGCCAAATATCAGCTATTATCATGGACAATAGTCCATGTTTCCCATTTTCTTCCCATCTTTCTTCCACTTTCTTCCCATTTTCTTCCCAATTTCTTTCAGAGTTCACACACTGAAACTCAGCCGGCAACCCCGACTAGCATAGTGGTAAGGAATCTGGACTTTGGAGTGGGTTTCCTGGCCTACTAGATAGATGAACTTAGGCAAATTAATTAACCCCCTTGTGTTACAGTTTTCTGTAACATGGGGATAATAACACATTTAGTTAATACTTGTAAAAATCCTTAAAACAGTGAGTTTTATGTCTGGTTAAGCACTAACTGCTATAAAGCTTTGGTTTAAAATAAATCAGTTTTCACTGCCTACTTCCTAAATCAAGTTACCTGAGGGATATATTGAGAAAATGAAAAATAAAGCAAAGAGACCCCCACCTGGGAACAATATGACTTTGTTTTCTTTGTAAAAGGCTGGGGTCTGTCTATCTGCATCAACTTTAGAGTCTGTGGTTTACTGGAAGCTGCTCACCTTAGATTCTGTCCATCTGATGTCTGCCTAGATCTGTGTCTGCTGTGACTCTAAGAAGAGAAAGGGAGCACGATAGATAAGTACATTACACACACACACACACACACACACACACACAACGTGCACACATAGAGGCACACACACAAACATATCAACTGCACATGCTTGCACCCCCGAAACCCCTCACACATACACACATACCAGACACATTGTGCACACAAACACAACCCAGACATACAGCATACACACACACTGTACACACATACACACTGCACACGCACACACCCACACCTCCCCCCCCACACACAAACATCTCTCTCTCTCTCACACGCACACAGATTGCACACACAAATATACATGCACACACACAGATATACACACACACAGGAGAGAGACAAAGAGGATGAAAGAAGGGACCTAAGCCAGTAAGTTATCATTGGGGAGAACAAATTTATCCATTTGAATATTCTAACCTGGCAGTTTAGCAAATTATTTCTACAATGTAAAAATTAATCCATTATGTCTTTAGGCTGCACTCACTACATGTAAATACACTGGTCATTTGTTCACACACCCAGGCCAAATAATCTGACCTGGAAGAAAGTATAACGTAACAACCAATCTTAACAAAAATAGTTCTTAGCTCACTGCTTTGAAAATGTTCATTGTCGCCAGTTGCCTCCTTCTCTCCTCCCATTTCTTCTCCTTTTTCTCTTTCTCTTTATCCTTCCATACCAGAAACCCTCTAGCACGGGGAAAATTAATTAACATAAATGTACCTGCACCTATTTCTTCAAGTTGCTGTTTAAGTTCGGTTCAGACATGAATCAGAAACACAGTGTTGGCACACAGCTAAGGAGTAAATCCTATATGCAGTGAGCTCCTATGAAGTCACTGATTAATATAATTAAAAGCCTGAGTTAATTGCATACTTTCCATTAGCTTTCATTGTATACTTACTTTCCAAGGACCCACTAGCCTTCCCCATGGGGCTCTGGTCCCACGTTTATTCAAGTGAGATGGCTGCTTTCAAAACTGAGCCTTTCATCAATCCCCTATTAATTAGCTAAACGCTGCACTGGATTATGCATTTATGCCTGCCAGCAAGGCGGGAGTATCCGGAGAGCAGAGCTCACGGTCCTCTTGGCTCATCCTCCAGCCTGGTCATTGGTATTCCAGGACAAGTCAGCTTACTGTAATTTGAAATTGGTCTGCCATCCCATTAGGAATCTGCCCGATCAATACCAAGTGAATTAGAGTTTCAGTGATCTGATTAACTCCCCATTATTTTCTACCCTGGCTGATTTAGAATGCATGATGAGACAATATTCCAGTTTCTTTGCTTTATCCCAGTTTAAGTGAAATATAGACATCTAAGGAAGCAGTGTCTGTGCATTTGATTTGGCTCGGCTGTAATAAAGTCAAACACCATGAGTATCTTCCCCATCAAGGCAGTCTTAAGTGACTGAAGGCTGCCTCCACACTCTGTGCAAAGAGCTGAGAATAGGAAGGGGAAGAAATAGGTGGGAGCTCTTGCTGCTCATCTCTCTTCTTTTTGACTCTCTTCTTCTGAATAGACCCCTATAAGGCTTTTAACAGGGCAGTTTAGTTATTTGTCATATGATCAACATTAGCAGCTTTGTGACTTAAGCTCTGGGTCATGTGGTTGGAAGATAGACTATAATTCTCTCTCTCCCAAAGGCACAAGAGGTTCATGACAAGAGAGTAACTAAATGTTGTCTCCTGATGACTGAAAACAATCACTGTAGCTAGGGCCAAATGTTGCCCTTGGGGAAAATGCCTGGTGCCCTCAAGGAGAAAATTTGGTCTCCTGTGCAGCAAGACTGTTTTCATGCCCTGACCCAGAGCTTCAGAGAAATCTGAATAGGACTCAGCAAGTCAGTGTGTGGCTCCAGGAGGCTAGAATTTCAAGCCAGTTGAAAACACAGGATTCTGAAATAATGCAAGCAATGCAACTATATCCTTTAAAAATACAGTCATGTTACTTCCTAATATGTTTGAATTTGGTTGGCCAAGCATTGCCTAGTAGAATTTCTTAAATCATTTATTATGTTTTAAGATTTAATAATTGTAATGGGTTGATCTTGCTTTGATGTTCCCCAAATACTAAAAAAAATCCTAGTGTATTTTTCATCAATGTCTAAGCTATTATCATGTGGCACAATATTTTTTTTACTGGTGATTCAATAAAGATTCATCCGGGCTTATATGTATATCCATAAATAATAACTCACTAATATTAACATCCCATCTTCCTCTTAGTAATTACTTAGCAACTCAGAATATTCTGTGTGCAGGATGAAGACATCTGGCTAGAGATGATATAATATAATCTGCTAACTAGTTATGTAAATATCTAGAATGAAAATATAAATGTATAGGAATGGAGTAGCTTTGGCGTTGACAAATCCTAGTTTGGTGAGAGGTTTGGTCAGACTAAACTTTTATGAACCTTATTGCTATTCTCCACTATTGATCATTGCTCATATGAATACTTCTGAGTATCTTGTGTGTTTTGTCTTCCAAATGTAGTTCGTGCAACTTAATTAAACCAAAATTATAATAAGGATTTAGAAAGAGAAATAAGGTTTGAAATATCTCAGCTCAAGACAAAGACAAAATTGTGCATTCTGGAATACATGATTTGAATCCTGATATTTGCAGATACTTTAACTTAGTTGCCTGTTTAAACAAAGTTTTTTTTTTTTTTTTTTTTTTTAAACAACAATAAAATAGGAATAGTAGTGTCAACATTATAGGATAGTTTTATGGTAAATATGGTAATATATGTAAAGTATTTGTGCAGAGTGAATGCTCAAAGCTTGTTCGCTTTCTCCATTTTCCCCATCACGTGTTCACAGAATCTGTGATGACATTTTTCATATCATTCTCTACTTTTAAATGACCCACTTAAAATCTTAAATTGAAGGGAAAAGGAATCTCAAGACAAATAAATTATGTCAGATATTTTTATGTATATGATTTAAATGGAAAAGTACTGGAATATTGCCAGTTTCTCCGAAATATCTCAAATTTCTCACCTGGGAAAAATTGAAATTGCATAAAGAAATGATTCAAATCCTATCTAGAAACAGAACAATCAAATACTCGAGTTGATTATTAACACAGAGCTAACTCAGAGTCTCTGGTGGAGGCATGGACCTGCAGCAGGGCTTCAAGGCTCTGGGCTCAGCAGGATTGCTGTTGGGTGTACCATAGTTTCCATGTGTACCATGTTGATTAGTCCCCATTTTTGGAATGTGGAAATATATTCTGACAATGTATCTAATCCCTTCTTTGGATCTGATGCTATGTTTCTATTCATAGATTGAAGTCAAACATTCTTCCATTGCACTTCTGGTCAATTAAAAGCTTCAAGCTTTTATCACATCTATTTCTATCCTTCTTTTGTGACTGATTATTTTGTAACATGTAAAATGTAACATTTTCCCCAAATAAATGTTATTATTTTGATTTCAGCCTATCATTTCAATGTATATGCTTTTTTGGGTTTATTGTATCATGAACGTAATTATCCTTCTGATTTAGTGCTCTTCAGTCACTAATGAAAAATGGCATACCATAGCACTAACACCCACCCTGATTTCAGTCTTGAAATCCACACCCTTGAGCATGGGGTTGAATAAACTTAAAACACTGTCTTGTGCTAACATCTAACCCATATTTCTCTACACTGCTATTGCGACATTTACTGCCACTGTGCTGGAAATCTTCCACTTGTCCCACTACACTGCACCCTAACCTACCCTACTATGTGCCCTGGGAGGCCGGCCTGTAGGGACTGTATCGACAGACTTCTCAGTTATATGGTTTCTAGTTGGGTTTACCCAGTGAGGTGCTGAATGAAGATAGGAGGAAAGCAGAGGAGTGAAATCAGGAATACTATTTTCCTAACTCCTTTCCTGCTGAATTTCCATGGGTTGGCTGCGTCCCTTGATTCAAGTCCATGCCTCCCACAGGGAGACTTTATGCATCTCATGATTATTACACATTTTGTGAACTATGAGACAAAATGGACAGTTATGTTAAATATACAGCTATTATATTAGTATCAATTTATGTCTATTACAAATTACTTGTTATAGATTTGCTGACTTGTACATAGACAATGCATAAAAACATACATAAAATTTTATCATCTTTTGATCACTATATTTGATGACACCATACTGTTGTATTTTAGTGATACTTTGGATGTTGCTCGAAGCTTGACATATAACCCAAATGTCACAATTAAGTTATTAACTGGATGGTGAAAATACTCATACTTAGCACTTACATGTTGCTTTTTGTCATTAATGTGTATGACAAATAGGAGCTAATCAATAGCATAGCAGTGTATTCAGTAATGATCTTTTACTGTTGCTTGGTTCATTTCAGTTCAGAGGGCTTTTACTAGTAAGCCCATAAAACTGGTGACAAGTTTCAAGTTAATAGACAGGATTTATTTGAGTGTGTCCCTCTTTACCCACTGTCTCTTCACCTGCTTAGCTTCCCACCAGATGGTGAAGCTCTAAAGGCAGAGATTCTTTTATCTCTGTATCCTCGATGCCTAGTTTAAGACCTGATACTTGGTAGACTTTCAAAAAAGTGCTTATAGAGTGGATAAAGGAATAAGCAACATGGCAAAACTATTGACATGATCATTTATATTGTTTCTAAGACCTGCTGGAAAAAGTGTCATGCACTGTTGTACTTTTAATGCCAGACATTTTCAATGTCCCTTTCTATTGAAAAAGAAGACCATAGTTTAAGACTTTTAAAATGTGTGCTAGTATTTATTGACAGCTAGAAAACAACCCGTGCCAAAGAAATGGGTACATCCCATCATGTTAAAGGAGACTGAAGCCCATTCCTCTGAATTCGCCATTTACAGCTGTCTTCACTCCATGTAGCTCTACTAAATGCACCAAAGTCGGTATCCTACGGCAACTTGGAGATTTTCACCAGCAAAGTGTCAAGTTTGCAGAGATTTCATCTCCTCTCCCCTGGTGCCTTGGACTTTGGGGAGAATGTTGAATTTGTCCTGACTCTCCAAGAGAGAGCCCGTGGCTTTCCAAGGAGGTGAGCTGGCCATTGATTCATGGCAGAGGGAGGGAGCAGCCTTCACAAATCTGACATGTTGGGCATCTGCATTATTGCTTGTCAATACCCACATCAGAGAATCAGAGGAATGTTTTGGCATGCAGAAAATGACAACTGTGGCAGAGGATAAAATCCAGTGTGGAAAATAAGTAATTGCGTAGTTCTAATGTTTAAAGAAAATTTCAACTTTGTATGTCAAATAAGCATGAAAAGGATGATTGAAAACAGTCCAAGTTAGTGTTGAAGAAGAATCCACTTTTAAAAAAGGATCTGTGAGACAGTCTAGTCTGACTCCCTCATTTCACAGCTGAGGAAATTTAGAACCAAAGAAGATAAATGACTTGCTCAAGGTCATACAACCAAGACTTTTCTCATTGTTTTCCTCAATACCGTGTTCATTTCCACAGTCATCAGTACTCAGCACTCCATTTAACCGTTATCAGTCATCTTAGAATCTGATATTAAATCTGAACATTATTTCCCTAACATTTAGTGAGAGCTGATTTTGTATTAATTATAGGTGTTGTACAGATAAAATATTCCTATACTTCATAATCTCTAGAGACTGACCAGGCCTTACCTATGGAAGAAGGCAAGAATACAAGCATATTCTTGTGATAAAGGCAAAATGGAACTTCTTTAGTTCATATTATTTAGACTATTATTATTAGGCTTTAAAGTCTATTATTATTTAGGCTTTGGAGTAATTCACATTCTCTGTGATTAAAAAAAAGTTAAAAATTCTTCCCTCAAATTTTAAGTACTGACAATTTGGTTTAAAATATGTACCTTTTTTTGTAAGTAAATCAAATAATCTAGTATTAAGAATTCTGGTAAGTTGTTTTCAACTACTGGTAATTCCTTCTCTGCTTACTAGGCTTTAATTTTTGTGACACATTTTAAAGTAATAAAAACCTTTTTTTTTTTTTGAAACAGAGTCTTGCTCTGTCACCCAGGCTGGAGTGCAGTGGCGCCATCATGGCTCACTGCAAGCTCCACCTCCTGGGTTCATGCCATTCTCCTGCCTCAGCCTCCCGAGTAGCTGGGACTACAGGTGCCCACCACCATGCCTGGCTAATTTTTTGTATTTTTAGTAGAGACGGGGTTTCATCATGTTAGCCAGGATGGTCTCGATCTCCTGACCTCGTCATCCACCTGCCTCGGCCTCCCAAGGAGCTGGGATTACAGGCGTGAGCCATCGTGTCCAGCCATAAAACCTATTTTAGTTTTGTTCCAAAAGAATGTAAAATCTTTGTATTACAGAAAAAGATAGGGCTGGAGGACTTAGAGGCAGAGCAATCCTTGGAGCAACTAGCAAGAGGAAGAAGTGGTGCTCTGGTCTAAACCAAAGCAATTATGTGAAGCAGAGAAACCATATGATTGTGGCAGGTGAACATTTTTCTCTTATTGACACTAGAAAGGGTTTGTGCAGGTAAGTATTTTCCTGGTGTGGAAAAATATAGATCAGAGACAGGATAGCTAAAATGCAGCGTGCAGCTTTTTGCAAGGTTGGAAGCTATGAAGTGAAGTCCAAGACTCTTCCACAAATAGAGTCAGGACCAGTGAGAAGGAGATGATCATTTGATCAGTTATTGGATGGGAGGAATACCTGGCCATTTCCAAGGGCACTGAATTCAACAGAGACTCAGAAAAGCCAGCAGGTTCATCTCACCATCTAGCAACCCCTCTGATAAAAGTTCAAATGGCTGGAGTTTGGTTGGTGAGGAGGTAGTGGTAAGAGAATATGTTAGAGCAGCAGTCCCCAAACATTTTGGCACCAGGGACTGATTTCGTGGAAGACAATTTTTCCACAGACAGGGAGTGGGGTGGGGTGATGATTTCAAGATAAAACAGTTCCATCTCAGATCATCAGGCATTAGATTCTCATAAGAAGCATGCAACCTAGATCCCTTGAGCATGCAGTTCACAATAGGGTTCATGCTTCTGTGAGAATCTAATGCCACAGCTGATCTTACAGGAGGCAGAACTCAGGTGATAATGCTCTCTAGCCTGCCACTCACTTCCTGCTGTGTGGCCCAGTTCCTAACAAGTCATAGACAGGTACAGGTTTGCCTCCCCAGGGGTTGGGGACCCCTGGGTTAGAGAGTTAAACAGTGTTCTAGTATGGGGCTTGGCATATAAAAGATGGTCAAATAACAATGAACATATGAATGGCCTTATAAAACCAAATAAGGAGTTTGAATTTTATCCCAGGCCGATAGATTTCAAATAGAGGATGATGTGCTCAGATTTGCACTTCTGAAAGATTTGCGCTGTGGGAAATGGATTCAAGCTGGAGATCAGGAAGCCAGTTAGAAGGCTTTTGCTTGTGGCCAGAGTGAAGGTAGTGGCTATTCAATTAATGTTTGGAATATTGGATATTTAGCATTTTCTATTGATTTAAATAGCTACTAAAACTGTGTGGTAATAATATGTACCATATATCTCAGATAATCTCAGGAATGCTTTTGCCATGGTCTGTCAATATTCTATGAAATTAGGAATTTCAGGAAAATACAGTGAAAGCTCTTTTATCTAATGCCATTGGCACCATTATATAAACTTGGATAAAGTATGAAATAATAAAACATGACACATACACATCTTGAATGTTTTACCTAAATTAAAAATATAAGTACATACTTACTTACCAATCATTCAGCACAGAGCCAGAGCCTTTTCTTTGACCATTAATCTTTTCTTTAGAATTATCTGTAGTCTATTTTTGCATATATCACAAATGCATTATGATATCCAATTTCATTTTAGTTCAAGTCGAGAGAAAATTATAGACCCTTATAAAGCAATTTGGAAATTTTATCATTGTTTTCCCAACCTGTTACAGTTATTTTGCCCACAGTGAATTTGGTAGAAATATTTTATTAGCTACTTACTATTATGATTTTCTAAAGCAATCAACTTATTTTTTACAGTGTATTGGGCACTTCCCATCATCTTGGCCCATCTTTATTTCAGCTATCGTTGCAGCCACAAACATTTTGAGGTGTTTGATGATGTTTAGTCTCATCTGACTACCCACCTAGGCTTTCTAGTGCCACAGCATGAGATATCATTGGAAAGCCTTAGGGAATTGTTCAGTATGAACAGGTGCAGCAACTTCAAGTATGTGCAAGGGAGTTGTGCCCCCTAGGAAGCCTTCGATCAGTGGGGGATAGGATCTTGCAGATAAATATATCATTCTTCTGTCCAGTTTATTCAGCTTCTCAGAAGGTTCCAGAGGAGTTCAGACCTTAATATTAACAACAATCAGCAGCTCAATAACACTCTTATATTGGCTCCTTGCTCTTTTAGGTTCTTCACTCTTGGGATTATATTAACTACTTATGTGTAAACTGTTTTCTACATGCAAGGCCCTGCTTTGTAGGAGGCAAGTCAAACCAAGATACACAGAAACAACACCTCTGTTTTAAAAACTCACATTATTTTACTGAATGTTTAATTTTACTACATAGTTATAACAAGTGCAACTGGCATAAACAGACATGTGAACAAATATAATTGGCCTTGAGAAAAATGCATCGCACCTGTTGGGAGCAGAGGTAATAGAGAGTATCTTACCAGCTTCCAGCAGTTTCATGCCCTCCTTACATGCAAAGTCCACTTTATAATCAGGGAGGAGAGAGTGTTGGTTAATCTAATGACTTGGTTATGTGGAGATCTGTTAAGAAGTCTTTGAGGAACTGACACACTGTCTTCCACAATAGTTGAACTAATCTACCATTTGACCCAGAAATCCTATTATTGGGTACATACCCCCCAAAATATAAGTTGCAGCATGGCAATTACTTTTGCACCAGTCTAATATTATAAAGATGCATATATATGTTCATTGCAGCACTATTCACAATAGCAAAAGCATGGAATCAAGGTAAATGCCCATCAATGGTAGACTAGATAAAGAAAATGTGGTACATATGCATCATGGAATACTATGTAGCCATAAAAAATGAGATAATGTCCTTTGCAAGAACATGGATGGAGCTGGAGGCTATTATCCTTAGCAAACTAAAGCAGGAACAGAAAGCCAAACATCACGTGTTCTCACTTATAAGTGGGAGCTAAATAATGAGAACACAGGGACATATAGAGGAGAACAACAGACATTGGAGCCTATTAGAAGGTAGAGGATAAGAGAAAGGAGAGGATTATAAAAAATTACTAATGGGTACTAGGCTTAATACCTGGATGACAAAATAATCTGTACAGTAAATCCCCATGACAAGGGTTTACCTTTGTAACAAACCTGCACATGTACTCTGAATTTAAAATAAAAGTTAAAATTGTAGAACTTAAAGCAATGTCCTACAGAGCACTGTTTTATAATTCATTATAATTTATAAGATGCCTTAGCTAGTCCAGGGCAAGAGAGTGAAGAAGATGACGTTTGTCTTTGAAGGCTTTAAAATACGCTTGCTGGTCTCTATCTTTCTCCAAAGTATTCTGTGCATGATTTGTTTTATCAGAACCGGTTCTTAGGAAATATCTGATATTCATTTACTCAAAGGAATACGGTAGCAATAAGGCTTTCTGTGTGACTTTCTCTACCTTACCCTACCCCATGCTTACAGGAATAATTGCATTTTTGAATAAAAATATTATGTCTCTAATTATTGACATTTAAAGTAAATAACTTGATAGAAGGTATGTTTTGAAGTTGAGGCAATAAGTAAAAGTAGGGAAAAGAAAACCTGATGTCTTTCAAAATCACACTAAGTAGGTGTTTGTTTATACTTATTGAACTTACAAAGGTGGTTTTGCTGAAATGGATTCAATTATCATCACCCTCATAAAAATTTCCTTACATTGAGATCCTTATCTGGAAATTGTTCTTGTATTCTTCATTAGATAAAAATCTCTAGCAGTGACTTCTTTTTCTGTTTTGAGAATTTCCAATAAAATAGCAAATGCCTATATCATGTGTATTATATGCCAGACACTATTAAATCTCACAACAAGCATGTGAGATGCACTATTACTACTAATTCGTAGTTGAGGAAACTGAAGAGGAAAAAGAGAGGAATTAAGATACCTGTTTAAAGTCAAAGCAAGTAAATGTCAGAAGTTGTAGTTGACTCTGGTTTTAATTAAAAACAAACAAAATTAACATAAATGGAAAACAAAATTCTTATAAAATCCTGGATTGCTGCATTTTAAAATAACCTTAGAAGCACATTTGGAAAAAGTCTTCGTCCAACCACTGAGCGAGCTTCTTTGAATGCAGCGTCTTCAATATGTTCTCAGAGCACATGCTTCCCTACAGAGGAGCAGGACTTGGGGACAGCCCACTTGAATGCTTCCAACTACCCTCCAAATTGATGCACAAAACCTCTGAAATACAGCGTTTCTGCTTCCCTAGAATAGGGTCTGAGGCAAACCCCCAGGAATGGTTGTGCTGAGAGTACATGTTCTTGGTAGTCAGTTCTGTGTGCTTCCGATAAAAATATGCTAATAAGCTATTTTTCAATGCCACCTGCTGGTGCCAGACATAATTTTCCTTCTGAAGCTTTGTTCAAAGAGTCAACAGAGCTCAGACGTTACAGATTATAGTAATTCTAAGAGGCGTAACTCTGTGATATATTTTGTAATTGTAACTTTTACTTTTCAGTAATGCTCTCTTCTTCCTCCATCATCCATCAACAGTGTTCCATTTTATTTACTTTGATCTATTTTCTATTAAATACTCTATGTAATAAAATGCATGCCCCACTTTTCTCCCAGAAAACTTTTAGTATCTGGGAAATTCTGTAGTGACAAGCTTTGACATTGATTTTTATCATAGTATATTCCCTAAGGATTAGGGAAGAATCATTTTATAAGAGGATTAACAAGCACTGCATTCACAATAACACTGTAGGTTTATTTTCCTTTTTTTTTTTTTTTTTTTTGAGACGGAGTCTCGCTCTGCCGCTCAGGCTGGAGTGCAGCGGCCGGGTCTCAGCTCACTGCAAGCTCCGCCTCCTGGGTTTACGCCATTCTCCTGTCTCAGCCTCCCAAGCAGCTGGGACTACAGGCGCCCGCCACCTCGCCCGGCTAGTTTTTTGTATTTTTTAGTAGAGACGGGGTTTCATCATGTTAGCCAGGATGGTCTCGATCTCCTGACCTCGTGATCCGCCCGTCTCGGCCTCCCAAAGTGCTGGGATTACAGGCTTGAGCCACCGCCCCCGGCCAGGTTTATTTTTTCTTTGCTTCATTTAATTTCCATGTTTTTTAAAGGTAGTGTGAAAAATGTTTAAGGCGTGACTTATTTAGGACAATATATTTGTGACAGAGTGTTTCCAGAGCTTTTATTATATTTCATGTCAAATTAGAGCAGATATCATTGCCATCTAAACTACAAATACCCAGCTAGGTTTTAAATACCATTGGCAAAAAATTATCTTCAACATTGTCAGGTTCTAATTCAGGTCCAAGGTGAGTTGGTGGGCGAGTCGTGGGTAGCTGGAAAAACACTGAAGAAATCATAGACAGTTTTGACATGGCTTTACTGTCTGTCTGGGCATGAGTGAGCCTGGGCAAGAGCCGTATGTACAGTGTTAGCAGGGTAATTATACCTTTACAGATAATAGTGGCTCCAAGCCAAGCACAAGTTCATGTGGGTGATCACCTAATGTGCCTCACATGGCGTAGTTACATCATGAGCGGAGTTGTGTACCTGTGCTCCAAACTTGCTGAGTCATGCTGGACCAGTTATCTGCCTCAGCCTGTTCTTGACTGCAGCACATCCATTTTCCTTACACTCCACCCCCTAGGCTGAGGGAGACATAGGCCTTAAACACACAGGTCTGACACATAGGCTTTATACATTGACTCTGAGCACACAGGCCCCAGAAACATGGGTCCAACACATAAGCCTTACATATGAAGCTAGGTTTTTATTTCCCTACCTTTAGGGGCATTGGGCCAGGCAACAACAGGTTACCCTTTGTCCCTATACCTGGTCAGAGGAGGTCATCCTTCCTTGTAGAGGTCTTGGCACATGGCCTGGCCCCACATGGGCTGGTGACCAACTAGTCACTTTTGTAACTTCTAGGTAGTTAACAATAAGGTTAAGCCTCTATAAACTGCCCAGCTATTGGTGCAGATTATCATAGGTGTCACCTCCTTGGTGATCACTATTCACCTTGCTCTGAGTTCAGCCCATTGACTACTTTGTCCACACCTGGTATCAAACCATATGGTTTCAGTGCTAGGCTGGACAGCAAATAGATTAGCACCTTGCTAATCTAGTTCTGGTGCTAAGGAACTAGTCCTCCCAAGGATTAGTTCTGCCGCTTAAGGAACTTGTACTCAGAGTACTCCGCTGCTCTAAGTAGGTGTCCGACTTTGTTAAAGTGAATGTCTGCACCATTCCAGTCTGGGGGGTTGTTACCCATGAATGCACCCATTCTGCTATTGGATAAGTCACCGGCACGACAACTGTAGCCCATCCTGTCATACTCTTACAAGCCTGAAGGGCAGCATATACGGCTGCTAGCTGTCTCTCTGTCAAGGAATACTAGAGCTCAGCTCCCTTCCATAGTTGAAACCAAAAGCCTACTGGCATTCCCAAGCTCTCTGTGTGCTGCCACAGGCCCCAACCGAAGTCATCTGTGGTCACATGCACATCCAGCTCAAATGGACTCCCCCAGTCAACTACCCGTAGGGCTTGTGCCTGCTGACTAGCCCGCCTGGCTGCCAGGAAGGCGGTCTCAGCTGGTTCATCTCAATTCTAGGCAAGAGGAGTGTTGTCGTTTCTAAATCTGCAAGATAATCAGAAGTTAACATGATATCATCAACAAGACCATGACATATGATGGGGCTATGCATACAACCCTGTGGCAACACTATGAAAGTCCATTGTCACTTTTCCATGAAGGCAAACTCTTCCTGGCTCTCTAGAGCAATGTTAGTTGAGAATGCATTGGTCAAGTCCACCACATAGTGGTACTGCCCCAATTCTGTCATTAAGCGGTCCATCAAGTCCATGACAGGCTGCATAGCTGCCAAGCTGTGCCAAGCCGATCCAACCTCAGAATGTATTCAGGTATGAGAGAGGCATACATAGTGCATAAGCGGGGAGTCAAACAGCTGTTGCTGAGGTGCAAAGACACAGGTTTCGCTTTCACTGACTGGTCTTCATAATAGTCTATGCAGCCTTGTCTGGAAACTTATCTGGTGCAGGGACCAGTGGATTGCCAAGTCCTCATGTGGCCTCCGCTTGTCTGGTGTGCTTCCAAGCTGGGCACCTCAGCCAATTCCCTAATCAAACAGAAAAGGCTTTACATCCCTGCCTGGCTGCCGCATGTAGTCTGAGCTGGAGTGCCTGGGCAGGACTGGGTCGCTCAGCAATGTCCTTATCCCTCATTGGCATTTTCTGGAATTGCTGCTCTGGAGACAAGTGTCTCCACGAAGTTAAGAGTACCTTATTGGACTGTTAATCAATTTTCTCTTGGTCCACCCCAGCCAAAACCAAATCTATCCACATCTGTAAGCGTGTCACTCATTGGGGCCCCCTTTTCTCCCACTGGGGGCACCGGTGGGCAGGGCATCTTCTTTACGGTGCAGATCCCTCAGTCCCACCAATGGCCTTCTATTTCCATGAGAGCTGCCATAGGAGTGGTCACTGCATTTCTAAGCTCTGTAGCCAGGCCTCCGGGCATTCCACCTGCACCTGAAGGTCCCCATTCATGGCAGCTTCTAACTCTTTTTCTGAGCTCTGTAGCTGGGCCTCCAGGTGCCCTGCCTCTACCTGGAGGGCCCTTACCTGTGCTGTGTCCCTCAGGGACTGGATGTGTACTTCTCATAGTGCAGTCGAAAACACCCATCCAATTCTGCTGGCAAGGGCTTGCTCCTTCTTGGTGCTCTGAGCTTCCAGCTGCTTCAGCACCTTCTCCATGCTTGTAGGGGGCCCATCTACCACTGCACAGGTTTCTGCTGGGCCCATCCAAGCAGCAGAGCTGCCACTGGGTACCACAACCCATGTTGCAGCCACATGGCTGGCCTGGAATCAGCGGGGACAGAAGTCTCACTCACCCCAGGATCCTGTTCATGACACCAATTGTCAGGTTCTAACTGAGGTCTGAGGGAAGTTAGTGGGTGAATGGCGGGTAGCTGGAAAAATACTGGAGGAATCATAGACAGTTTTGACATGGCTTTACTCTCTCCCTGGGCGTGAGCAAGCCTGAGCATAAGCCATATGTAGAGCATCAGTAGGGTAATTAAACATTTTATAGACAATAGTGGCTCTGAGAGCTCACGTGGGTGATCACTTAATGCACCTCATATGGTGTGGTTACATAACGAGTGGAGTTGTGCACCTGTGCTTCAAACCTGCTGAGTCATGCTGGACCGGATGTCTGCCTCAGCCTATTCTTGACCACAGTATATTCATTTTCCTTAAAATTATGTTTTGAACAAATAACAGTTTTTAAATATTTTATAGTTGTTTCTGATAAACCATTATATACTTCTATTAATTAAAACTCACTCTGACATGTAGGCTCTAATATTTAGGAATTACTGAGATTCTATCTCATTTGTGCATTTACAACCCTATTTGTGCTGCCAATTAACCAGAATGCTTCTCCAAGGTAAGTCCTATCATCCCACAATGCGCCTGGGCTGTCCTTTACTTGACTGAAATATATCATGAAATGACAGCTGCTTGAAAGGGACCTTTAATGAAGTATGCTCTACTTTTGATGTCTTCTTTTCAGGAGCTTGGTTATCTGGTTATTGGGTACTCTAGATCCTTTTCAGCTAAAACGACATTTTAATTCTTCAGGCTCCAATTTTGTAAACGGACATTATCCTTGTAAACTGGTTTAGAGACAAAATGTAGGGAGATTTTGCTTAAATTTATTAAGCAATGAAACATCAGCAGTTCCTGCCTCCCCTCTGTCTAGATGATGATGTCAAAGTGGGTAAGAAATGACACCATGTCCCACAGACATTGTAACCAGTGTAACTGTGTCCTGGTGTGTGATTTCCTGGGTGTATGATAGAGGTTATTTAAAAAATAGAAACATGAATGAAATAAGAGCAACTGAACTAGTTAATAAAAGCAATATTTTATCAATCTGAGTCCAAAGTGCTCATAACAATACGTTACATTCCGTGATCAGCAAACATTTGTTTGGCACTTCTGTGCACTAGAAACTGGGGATTTAAAGAGAAAGGGGGCTGGGCACAATAGCTCATGCTTGTAACCCCAGCACTTTGGAAGGCCGAGGCAGGAGGATCATTTGAGGCCAGGAGTTTGAGACTAGCCTGGGCAACATAGACACAGTCTCTACAGAAATTACTAGCTGGACATGGTAGTACTACCTATCTACTAAGATAGCTGAGGTGGGAGGATCACTTGAGCCCAGGAATTGGAAGCTGCAGTGAGCTATGATTACACCACTGCATTCCGGCTTGAGCAACAGAGTGAGACCCTGTCTCTAAAAAATAATAAATACGTAAATAAATAATAAATAAATATTAGAGAAACAGGGACCCTAACTTCAAAGGACTCTCAGTCTAATTATACTTATGACTGCTTCTCATCTCCAGACATTAATGTGGTCTTGTTTCCAGATAATATTATGTGAAGATTTGACTGGTAAATTTGAGCTAAATGGTCTATTGGCTAGTTACCAATTAGTAATGGGCCTGACAATAGCTATTTTGGGGATTATGAATAACGTTTAGGGGAAGTTCTAAAAACTGGCAATCAGTACTGGCCTATAGGTATTTTATTTGGCATCTATGTTTTTTTGTTTGTTTGTTTTGTTTTGTTGTTGTTTTGTCTGTTTGTCTGGTAATATCTAAATAAAGATAAATAAATAAAGGTAAATAAACCTCCAACCTTTTCATTAAATTTGGGAAGCTTTGGGACATTTCTTCTCAATCTCTTCTTCTGCTCAGCCAGATGATATTTCCCATAGGTCTCACCTCCAGCTTTCTGTATCTTTGAGAGGTGCCTTAATTCTGTCTGATCTGATCCTTTCTTTGGAGGTCTACTTCTGAACTAAGGTCAGTAAAGACCTTAAAGGGAATTTTCTTAGCATTTCTCTCCTGTCCTTGGTCTTCAGTGGTTTCCCCTTGTACTTGGGGAAGACTTGCATGCTTCAGCAGACCCCGCCTCCTTCTCCCCTTCCACTCCCAGTCTTCAGTGTATCGCCTGCATACACTTAGTGAAGACACCATTGGTGAGATGATGCAGACTTGTTCTGTGGCTAAAGCCTAGAACATCTCAACGGATAGCCATTAAAAGTTTGTTAAAAGTTTGTCTGGTTCCTCCTTACTGCTGTTTATGGTAGATTCTCCCTTCGCATGCTGCTTCATCAGGAATGAAAGTAGCTGTGCCTCTCTTCTGTCCTAGGAAGGGTTTATCACCTCATTTAGATTTTTTGTGCTTTAATTCCTTGATGGTTTTAATTTTAACCTAGTTTAGCCAACTTGTTCTAGGGTGAATTTCTGATGTCCTTACAAAAAGCAGAAGTTCCCCACAGTGTCTAAAAAATTTAAATAGTTGCCAACAGTACATAACAATCTTATTTCTGGCTTCTCTTGAAAAATGAGAAGTTCTAGCCAGAAGGGGCCTAAACTTCATGGCAACCATAAGTAGAGTCAAATAATATCTGTCCCATTCCTATGAGGGAGATATGGCATTGATCTCTTCCTTTATAGAGAATGCTTCGTAGTGTAATTTGATATCTAGGCAGGTAGAAGCAGAAAGATACACTATAAATACTCCTTTGTTTAGGTTCATACAGCATTTTAAGTCAGGCCGTTGAACAACCTCTTAGCATGGCTTCCTGATGTGACAATGTTCCTCCTGATCTTTTTCAAGTACAGTGGATTCCTAAGTCCTTCTTGCAGGTTCATTAGTGTTAAGATTTATTTGTGAAGGCAAACTATGCCTTCAAATTATCCTTCAAGTGGAGAGAATTGTTGAGATGTATTCTTTCCCCAGAGTTTGTAAGATTTTCTGATGAACCTTTTTTTTCTTTTTTAAAAAAAGACTTGTTTAGTGTGTGTATGTTTCTTTTCAAAAAAAGTCTCAATGATTGAAACTTTTTTGTTATTTGAAGGGGATGGAATAGGACTGATTAAAAGAAAAGAAAGTAGTGAAATACATATTTAATAAATCATCAGCAAAATACTTAAAATTTATGGAAATATATTCATTGATAAAGAAATTATACTTTTAGTTTAACATTCATTTACAGTATGTGTCAAAGTCTACTCTGTATAGAATCAAGTCACTCATGTCTTCTGTTCTTTTCTTTGTTCCTTTATTTCTTCCAATGTCCATCTGCTATTTGTTAAGCACCTTGCTAGGTTCTGGGGGTTTAATGGAAAGCCATACAGATCTGGTTTTTGCATTTATGGAATTTGGGGATGTTAAACAAGCAGTTACACAAAGTGTGTGAAACCTATATGCATTTGATTTTTGTTTATTAAAGCTACCAGTGTGATGGCAAAATATGTAGAAATTAATAACAATTCATTTCATATCTAATTTGAGAATGACTTTGGGATAATTTTTTCCCCTCATTCTTGTCTCTTTAGGAAGACACATTTGAACTGTATAAATTTCATTAGCCAAAATCTTTTAGGGTGTCATGAAATGTGACAAATATAGTAAAATAAATTATTTTTAAAATGATGCTCTATATACCCCTAAATATTGTTCTTTTGGAAGAAGTCACCTTGAAGAAAGGTCTGTTATTCCAGTGAATACAATCTTGGATTTCTCTTCTAAGAAAATTCTCTTGAATATTCTGAATGGTGAAACATTTTCCTTTGTGGAGATAGATGAATTTTTGAAATAAGCCAAAAGCATTTTGGCTATCACATATTCTCCTAAATATTCTGAGTATCAGCACATTTTTATTTGTGGAGGATAGATTTAGTTCTTGAAATAAGCTAGAAGTATTTAGAATTCAGACCTATTGAATAAAACAGGAATCCACACTATTTGCAGGGATGAGGTTGTTGCTGTGTCAAAGCAGCTGTGATTATGATGTCTGGAGGGTGTGTCTGGTTAATCAGCTCCGAAGATAATTTTTCAAGAAGAGCTCCACAAACCATTTAGTACACAAAAATATACATCAGTAGTCCTGCAGCATTACGATGTTGAAGAAAACAATCATTTGAATATATAAATTTTATTTATCCAAAAAAATACCTTATTAGAGGAAATTGACAACAAAAATAGTTAAAGCTCTAAAAAATATGTATAATCTAATAGTTTCTTTGGTAGCACAATATGCTATTATGCATGTGCAACAGCTTGTAAAGTGAACTATGCTTCTTTGTACATGTTTGTATTTATAGTATAAAAATGACTTATTTAGATATGTTACTTCCAGATTTAAAATATGCTATGATTCAATTCTAAATAATATGACATTTTCTTGAGGTACTTATGGTTTTTTAGAAGCTTTATGTATAGAATGCCTTATTAAAATAATCAAGGTTTTGTACAAAAGTTTGGAAGTAAGGCAGGACACAAGTGAATTACACATAGTAAGTTATTCAACCAGCTTTGAATAGCTATCTTTGGCTGAACTAATATTTGATTAATCAGAAGCAAATGACAAAACAAAGTGGCATGGATCTTGGAGCTAGAGAAACCTAATTTAAAATCCTACTTTATTGCAAGCTAATTGTTCATCGCCTCAGACAATTTCTGTCCTGTTTTCCATATATATACACATAATATATAAGATAAATAATGTCCATCCTATTGTGTTAATATGTATAACATACCCAATGGGCTCAACAAATAGTAGTTATTATTAAAAGATAATATGGGAAAATTGAAATTATTTTTTACATATTGTAATTTTCTTATAATTAAAAACATATTTGCTAATACTACTAACAGTCATTTTAAATGACATTCATAACTTTCTTTTCATCACCATCTACTGTGGTGCTGGTGGCCAGTCAATGGATATACCCAAACCCGGAGTGTTGGTGCATACCTGTAGTCCCATCTACTGCTTGAGATCAGGAGTTTGAGACTGTAGTGAGCTGTGACTATGTCTGTGAATAGCCACTGCACTCCAGCCTGGGCAATATATCAAGGCCCTGTCAAAAACAAACAAACAAATAAAAGGGCAATGAATATACCCAGTAGTTTTGGAATTTGTGCGTTTCCAATTTAGAACATATGACAAAGTCTCAAAAGTGGCAGTTGACAGTCACTATAAAAGAAAAAGTATTTTTCTTGGAGAAACTTCCTCTAGCACTTTTCTTTGAGATCCAAAATAGGGCTATCATGAAACCTCGTTAAAGGCAGTTCTAATTTGCATTAGTATGTGTTTGTGTTTACGTATGTGGGCACTCTAAACTTTTCTTACTATCTGACTTCTGAATCCACAATGTTATTGCTGCGCTCCAGGAGCACAGTGTGATTACTTTGCTTTTGTAATATATCCATGAGCAAGAGCCAGATGTTCAAATCCACCCTTTTTTTTTTTGGCTAAAGAGATTATCATCCCTGAATATAATCTCAAAGAAAGTTCCTGGGCCCTGCTCCAATAAGAAAAAGTCTTGTTTCTCTTTACCAAATCAAAGGGAAGGGCTTTTTATTATATGAGAAGTATAACATTGCATTCCAGTAGAGGAAACAGGCAATCACCTTTTGATCCCTAATGTGGATGCCCAAGTTTGTAAATTTAATAAAAAGATAAAAAATGTGGCAGTGTTTTTATCTCAAGCAATAAACTCTGATTAAATCTTGCCAGTTTGATGCAAACAGTCTTCCTGGGTAGCATGAAGGTGAGTGAAAGCTTTGGACAAGATAATAGCAACAGACAAATGTGAAAGAATATGAAGTTTTAAAGAGCCTTTCAGAACACTAAAGAGTTTAGGAAATTAAAATAATCAGTATGGCTTTTCATGCTGCTGTATAGGCTTAACTATCTAGGTTCATTCACTTCTCTGTCATTGAGTAAATCTGTCTCCACCATTGTAATGACTATTTCTTAGTCTGTAATGATTATCTTTCATGTTCCTTTTTATTATTATTTAAAAATAAAGATGGGCCAGAAAGTAATATGCACATTATCTGTTGAGCCTAACAAGCTGCCAGTCAGCTAAGCCTCATTACTCTTATAACTAAAGAGGTAAGTTTGGGAAAAGGGAGGATGTGGACTGGAATGTTTAACAAGATCTTGAAAATTTATCATCATGTCGAGCAGAAACTATAGCATATAGGAAAAAACAATAATTACTATGAGGTATGTTACAATGCTTGGCTATGCAGACACATCTTTACAATGTTAATGTGGTAACAGTGATCTGAAAAGTCAGAAACTTCAGATGGCATGCTTTGTATAATAGATATTGAGTGCAATTCAGTCTAGTTATGCATGTTTATACAAATGTGTGGAGTATGGTAGTAGGGTCTTTAGTTAGAATAAATTGTAATTAATGTTGAGATTAACTTTATTTTATGTCAACTTTGTTTCTTAGTTTATCCCATATTCATGATGATAACATTTTGACAAAGAAGTGAGGATTTTGCATTATGGTTGTGGATAAGAAGCAGTGCTTAAACATTTTGGTTTTACCTGGTTAATGTTGATAGTAATCAAATAATCCTAACATGACTTAAGTTAGGTATGGCTTATATTTTTGTTATTTAGATATTAAATCGAGCTGGCTTCTTTTAATGTTTAATGGTTGAAGTTATATTAAAACATATTAGTTTGGCACAGCTTTCAAAAGGGCACCCTCTGTTAGATAAAGGGTGCCATAATGGCTTCTGGAATGATCTATTATTTTTGGCATATAAAAGGAAGTTATAATGCTGTTCTTTAAAATTTATGTTTCATAATAAAATGAATAATTCATTCACTCATCCACTGACAAGCAGAATACTTAAATTAATGTCTCAAAGTAAAAAATCAGCACCAAACCAAAAAGCTAGGGTTGGAGGTAGAGAAAGAAGCTTGGCTATTAGGATATAATACATTTTCAGAAGATAACCATAATATAAAATGAGTCTGAAAGTCATTTATAAAGAACAGGATATTAAAAGCTATAAGAAAAAAAGGCCATTTATCTATTTGTGTACTATTTTGAAGACTTGAGCCAAATGTTTCATCAGTGATTTGGGGGCCTTCCAATAAATTGGACGGGGTTTATGTGTGTGTGCAGGGTGGAGTGGGAAAGGAAGGTGGGCACCAGTCTCTTTTTCCTTTGAGCTTTATTTATTTAAGCCTTCATTCAGTAATTCAGCAAATGCCTACTGAGCAGCTAATATGTATAAGGCAAGCTGCCAGGCACTATAATTTATATACAAAGATATCTAAAGCATAATACCTGAGTTCAGAAGTTACAAGTGGAGATGACATATCTAGATGAATTTAAGACAAAATTAGTTTTAAACATAACTCTGAAGTAAAGTTTGGAATGAAATTAATTTGTTAATGACTAAGGATGAGTAAATAAATCTCATTCACTGCCTCCTTTTTACAAAGCAGCATTATCATCATCATCATCATCATCATCATCATCATCATCATCTGATCATTAAGGGTAACAATAATAGCCAATATGTACTGTTCTGTGTGTTTACATGTATTTATATGTACACAACAACCCTATGGTGCAGGTGCTATTATTACCTCCATTGAACGGATGGGGAAACTGACAGATAAATTATGTAACCTGCTCAGGATCATACAGGTAGTAAGGGTAGTCAGGGCTTAGCTCCAGAGCCCTGGGTTTTAGCTATCAGAAATTACACACATTGCTGTCAACTCAGAACCAATATGGCATAATTCCCTGACAATATCTAGTGAGCATTCTAAGATGTCAGGATTGTGAGGATGAGGATATTTGCATTTTGTTTCCCAGATTTCTTTAAAGCTGCGAATGGAAATTTCATGTAGTTTGAAACAAGTCAAGGAGCTCAGGCCTTGGTTTTGAAAAGGAAATTGTATGAGTATGACAGATCTTCTGTTGTTGATATTTGAACATTCATGTTTACAGAGAATCTTTATTTCCTAAAACTGATGTTTATCAGGGTTAGTCAAGAGAGTCACAAATCAAACAGAGGTTGTTTCTGGTTAGCTAAGTTCCATCCATAATAAGAGAGTTCTGAACTGGGAGCTCTGTACACATGACCATATGAGTTTTCAGACCTCAAGTTTTCCATGTGTAAAAGGGAATTGAATGAAGTGATCACCTGGGTCCGTTTCAAGCTTCATATTCTGTGAGTTTATATTTCTTTGCATTAATGAGGCTCATGCAGTTCTAAATTTGATAATAGTAATTAAGAAAGGTTCTAGTGGCTGGGCGCAGTGGCTCATGCCTGTAATCCCAACACTTTGAGACGCCAAGGAGTTCGAGACCAGCCTGGCCAACATGATGAGACCCCATCTTTGCTAAAAATACAAAAATTAGCTGGGGGTGGTATCACGTGCTGAGGCAGGATTGCTTGAACCCAGGAGGCGGAGGTTGTAGTGAGCCAGGATTGCGCCACTGAACTCCAGCCTGGGTGACAGAGCGAGACCCTGTCTCAAAAAAATAAAAAAGGTTTTAGTGAGAAAAATCAGCAAAATTTAGACATCTAGAAAATAGCTTTACATGAGCAGTTATCTTTCTTCCATTGACACATAACTTTGGCCAAGTCAACCAGTGTACATTGCACAAATAAATATATTACACTGTATTTCTTACAGACTTAAAATAATTGCTTCTATTCAGAAATAGTGTTAGTTTTGTTTAGTCAAGGAGTTAATTATCATATTTCAACATTTGGTTACAATTTCCCATCTTTTGTCTGTGACACAAAGTAAAATAAGTTTCCTAGGAAGGCATGCATAAGTTCCAACAATAAAATGCTAAAAATAGAAAACACTAAAAAACGGAACAGGCAGAATTGATGTGATTATGTGTTCATTTCATACCTCTTGTAGAACACTGTAAAAACTTAATGTTCTCATATTTCACAGATTTGTAGACATTTTTGTTCTAAAGACCTTCAGTATCACTTTTCTGAGCCAGAAGTTCTGTCAGGTAATTTCCAATGCCTGAGAATTTTTACTACCTAAGGTGTGTGACCATAATATTTTAATATGTGATTGCAATTTCCTAGTTAAGAAATGGCTATATTAACTATATTGACACAGAGGTGAATTTACCTACTCTTTGAGCAGAAAGCCTGAGATCTTAATAACGTGATTGTCTGTCTGATGTGTGTCACGGATGAATCACTCCTCCCACGGCACATGCTCAATTTACTCCCATGGAGAGGCAGTTTATGATAAAAACCAGTAGCTCCAGTTCTTCTTCCTAGCTCTGTGTCTTAGGGCAAGTCATTCACCTCTCAAACACCATTTTATTTTCAATTGTGAAATGGAAATTGTTATCCTTAGATCTACTCTAATTTCTTAAAAAGCAACTTTGCTTCATTGTTTATAAACAGTAACACATTCCTTGTGACTCATTTTATGTATGATTGCAACACATGAGTACGAGGGGATGCTTTGGATGAGAACTGATATTCTAGCTAGAGATAGAAACTGGAAGGGTCAAAGGAAGTGAGTAATCGCACTCCCTAGACAAAAACTTTGCACACCAGGATCTGGAAAATGGAAAGCTGGAACTTGTGGACATTTTTTTTTTCTTTTTTTT
>NW_016819882.1:181070-183391 GCF_001698545.2 Rhinopithecus bieti | reverse complement strand
TTTTTTTTTTTTTTTTTTACTGATTTTGATGTGAACCAAAGTCATTTAGAAGAGAAAACCGAAGCAGCAAAGTGTAAATTTTTAAAAGGCATATTATTATTTTTCAAAAAGAGTAGATGTAAGTTTCAGTTTCTTCTAATTCTGAAGATTCAGGACATTGGAGCCCACTATTCCTTCTGGGCTTTGGTGAATTTCATTTCTGTTCAGGAAAGTGGAAGGGGAGAAGTTAAGGCCTACATCCTTGATAGTTTAGCCACGTATTCACTCTCAATTCACAGGAAAGTTGAATGGTCTCAGACTGATGTTCCTTTTTCTGCAAATGTGCTAATCACTTGACATGTAATCATACAAATTCCCACCTCTACATATTCCTACCTGTACACTCCTACCTGAAACAATGTTTCATTTACCCCACTACTTTTTAGGCATGGGTTAAATAACAAGAGAACCCTACATGTTACTCCATTTGAGAAGGTAAGTCTGTCCAAGAAAGAATATGTCCATCTATGGTGGAAACTCAAATGATTATTTTTCTCATACTTTGAGAATTTCTAATTTACATTCAGGGAAATATTTCCAATTCACTGAAAACAGAGAACAAAAATATAGAAGTAATATAATGTAATCTTCACTTCAGTTTTCTGGAAGTTTATACACACACACAAATAAGAATGTTTGAGGTATAACTTATAAACAATAAAGTGTATAAATCCCAAGAGGATAACGTGCTTTTTGCATAGACATATTCCTGTATAATCACCACTCAGACCAAGGCACAGAAGATTTCCTGCCTCTGTCTCCCTACCTCCTACCCCTTCACAGAGGTAACCAGTTTTCTGTCCTTTACCACCATATATTAATTTTGCCTGTTTTTGAACTTCATATAAGTGTATGAATATAATATATATGGTTTTTCGCATAGTGCTTCTTTTCTGATCAACATTATTTCAGTGAGATTTTATTCATGCTGTGGTGTGGAGCACTTAAAATAATTCACTGCTATGAATTATTTCATTGTGTGAATGTTCTACAATTTAGTTATTGATGGACATTTGGGTTGTTTCCTACTTTTTAGCTATAAATAGTACAGGTATGACATTATAGTAAAGGTTTTTGGTGAACATTTTTGGTGAACATAGCACCAAGAGTGGGATTGCTGGGTTATAGGATAAGCACATGCTTAGATTTAGTTGATGGGCCAAAAGTTTCCCAAAGGGCTTATACCAGTTTACAGTCCCATCAACAGTAGATGGGAATTCCACATCTTTACCAACATTTAATATGGGAGTGTAGATGCTTTTACAGCATTTTTGATGGTATGTGGAGATATTTCATTGTGATTTCAATTTGCGTTTCTCAGCCGACTAGGCACGTTGATCTCGGTTTTGTATGTATATTGGCCATGTACTTCACTTTTGTGAACTGTCTGATCAAGTATTTTCCACATTAAAAAAATCTGGGATGTCTTTTTCTTTTTGATTTGTAGTTTTTTATATATTCTAAATATGACTCATTTGATATATATATGGCAATTATTTTTTTCCAGTCTGTTGCATGCATTATTATTTTTTAAAGTTGTCTTTCAAAGAGTAGGAGTTTTAAATTTCATGCAAAATAACTGATTTACCTTTTCCCTTGTTGTTAATTTCTTGCCTTTTCCCAGTTAAGAAATATTTGCCTATCTCAAAGTCTTAAAGATATCTATGCTTTCTTCTGAAAGTTTATTGTATATCTTTTATATTTAAGTATCTGATCAATCTCTAATTAATTTTTGTGCATGATGTAAGATAAAGGTCAATGTTCCCCTTTTCCCATTTATTGAGAAGACTATCTTGTCCCCACTGGATTGCAGTGGCATTTTCATTATAAATCAAGTGACCATATCTGTGTGGGTCTGTTTCTTGGCTCTCCAGCATGTCTCTTTGGTTTATCTGTCTACCCTTGAGCTGAAACCTCACTGTCTTAGCTACTTTTGTTTAACAATGAGTCTTGAATTCTGGTTCCACGTCCTGTAGCTTTATCATTATTCATTTTCTAGACATTCCTGACTATTCTAGGCTCCATATATTCACTGAAGAGATATTTGAAAGCTCTACTTTTGAAAGATTTTAAAATAACTTTTGGGAATTAACACATTTTCAAAGCAAAGGATTGACCTTCAAAATGGTTCTGATTATAAGATATTTGGTATATTAATGGATTATTAAGATCTTAATTTCTGGCCGGGCGCGGTGGCTCAAGCCTGTAATCCCAGCACTTTGGGAGGCCGAGACGGGCGGATCACAAGGTCAGGAGATCGAGACCATCCTGGCTAATACGGT
>NW_016819882.1:158725-178934 GCF_001698545.2 Rhinopithecus bieti | reverse complement strand
TTTTTTTGAGACGGAGTCTCGCTCTGTCGCCCAGGCTGGAGTGCAGTGGCCGGATCTCAGCTCACTGCAAGCTCCGCCTCCCAGGTTCACGCCATTCTCCTGCCTCAGCCTCCCGAGTAGCTGGGACTACAGGCGCCCGCCAGGTCGCCCGGCTAGTTTTTTGTATTTTAGTAGAGACGGGGTTTCACCATGTTAGCCAGGATGGTCTTGATCTCCTGACCTCGTGATCCGCCCGTCTCGGCCTCCCAAAGTGCTGGGATTACAGGCTTGAGCCACCGCGCCCGGCCAAGCTTGCCATCTTTTAATCAAACCTACAATATTTCAGGAAACATTTGTCTTGATACACATATCTCTTGTATCTATTGGCAGAAAGAGATGTGTGACCTTAAGAATGTTAAACTTCAATAAAGAGGAAAACAGTTCATAAGAACTGTTCCTTTGTGATGTAGAGAGATGCTTAATTAGCTAGAATGTCATTTAAAATTGTAGTGTAAATCTTTAAAAAATTAATCCCAAGTCCCCATGAATTATATCTCCTCTGATTGTGTGGTCCAAAAGATTTTAAATCAGCAAGGCACATCTTGATCTAAGAACCATGTTAATGTTTGCACACTCTCCACTTTCTCATTTGCTTCAAGAGTGGAAGGTTTCTCCTTAATTCCATTTACAACAGCTGGATTTTGGAAGACAAACATTAACAGTCTACAATTAAAAATCATTTCAGCTAAAGTGAACCTGAACAGATGAGGCGCATCATTGACAGTGGATTCTCCCCACTTCCTACACTCTCCCCAAGACACTGTTTCCCTTCCCTTTTACTTTATTTTATTTTATTTATCACTCTTCTGAGACATTGTTGGGACTGAGTCTTCATCAAGGTGTCCAGCTGAAAAATGATTATCAGATCCTGCTGAGGCAGGGACAGAGGAACAGCAGCTCACATCGGCTGCAGATGTGCAGAGTGGTTACTTTGGGAGGCAATGATAATTAAAGAGCATATGGTCCATAATAAATCTGTACAGTAGTGTTAGCCTGTATTAATCGAGGGATTAAGAATAATAGCACATCCTTACAAATAGGGTGTTAAATCTCAAGTTACAGTTCCTCGGCTTAACATAGCTCTGTGTAAATTTGGTGTTTTTCTTATTTGATATAGCATATGAAGTGTGAGAGATTTATGATATAATTTGTGTACATGCACCCTGATCAAAATGGCTGAGAAGGGCCTGGTAAAACACAAACATCTGGAGATACAGATGTCATTCCCGTGAAGCTGAAGACTGCTTGGGGGAAGTAGAAACATATGATTGTGAGGGAAGCAGGGCTCAGAAGTGCCAAGTTTCACATGAGTTTGATAGAAATGTGTTATGAGTGCTTAACATTGTGATTGATAGTGTTTGACAAAGCAAACTGTCCCCTAAGCCTATGTATGCCTTTTTGTTTGGTTTTTGGATTCGTTCTTTACTTTTACTCTTTTTTTACAGTGATGACTTTTACTGGAAAAGGCATTGAGTGTCCAGGTTTGGGTAACAGAGGTGATGCTTTTGGAGTAGGGAAAGCTGTGGTGAAGAAGGCAAGTCACATCCATGTTGTGTCCTGGCCTGATATGAGATTATCAGCAAGAAAGGGAGGAGTGTGTATTTCCTCGTTCACTTATATGTACTCAATGTCTATGTATTAATACCCTCAAACCAGTGACTTTCATTCATGTTTATAAATAACATTATATATATGAATATCCTGTTATATTAATAATGATTATTTCTGTTTACTGGAATTTTGGAATATTTTTCCTTCATTTTGCTTAAGTAAGTATTCATTGATGATTAAGATAACATGTTTTTCAGAAGAGAAATATTAAAAGGATTTTTTTTTTTGGAATGAGTGTCTTTACAAAAGTTCTGGTTTTGAATTCATCTGTCTTTAACCAACCCCAGTGACTTCCCAGAGTCAAAGAATGACTGCTACTTCTTTTCTTTTCCTCTCATCATTACCAAATGAAAATAAACTGAAACATGATTATTCTTGCCAGCTCAAACGACATACTTCCTAAGTAGACTAGAGTAGAATAGTTGAGCCTGACAACTGTTGTAAACCAAATGAACAAAAATATGTAGGACCATATGGTAAAGGGTATAAATTTATAAGTTAAAGAAGTATGTCCACTGGGAAATCCTAGGGGCTGGGCCTTGGAGAGTCCCGAAGCATCCTCCGTAGATGAAGATGCATCACCTCAATTTTAAGTCAGTCAACTCTCTTCTAATTGATCAATAGCCCACTGGCTGAAGATTTTTGAGAATAGTTTAAAAAATTCCTATCTTTTGGCTGGGCGCGGCGGCTCATGCCTGTAATCCCAGCACTTAGGGAAGCTGAAGCGGGTGGATTGCCTGAGGTCAGGAATTCGAGACCAGCCTGGCCAACATTGTGAAACCCCATCTCTAATAAATGCACAAAAATTAGCTGGGTGTGGTGGCCCATGCCTGTAATCCCAGCTACTTGGGAGGCTGAGACAGAATTACTTCAACCTGGAAGGCAGAGGTTGCAGTGAGTTGAAATTGCACCACTGCACTCCAGCCTGGGTGACAAAGCAAGACTCCATCTCAAAAATAAATAAATAAATACATAAATACATTAGTCAAATAAAGTAAGAGTAATGGTTTACCCCTGTGACCTGGGCCAGGCTTTTGGAGGCTTAGATGAAAACCTTCTGTCAACTCCCACAATCCTCTTTATAGGATCAAAGGATATGTGCCATCTCAGTAATATAAATTTATGTATATAATAACTGAATGGTCTACTCTTTCATTTGCTGGATGTGATGTTGCATTGGGAATACAATAGATAACAAAAGCAAAGTAATTAAAGCAGTATTGAGTTTCCCTTGCAGAGCAAGAGCAGATGATTATATTGCCATAACCTTTGGAGTTGGACAGTAACCTTAGCTGATCAGCAACTAATTTTTCACCCAATGTCATTCTGTTCTCTTCTGGCCTCCTCCTAACCATACTGTAGATGAATAGCCACGCTCCTAGATTTACTGTTCTGCCACTGACTGAGGAAGCAGCTGCTGATGCTGTGATGATGCATGCAATCTAGGGATGCCAGGCTTTTACTTCTATCAGGGACATTTTTTCCTTGTTGGTTTTTAATAAGCAATTTTATATTTCATACTGGCAGTGCTACATCTCAGCCTGAAGAAGAGCTAATGGCCCCAAGGATTTTATGTGAGTTTCACATGGGGGCATATTCTACCATCAAAGGAGCTTAACTGCTATGATGGCAAATGGCTTTGGCATGGAAATGCCAGGGAGCATTTTTGAGTTCCTCTTGAAACAGAAAGAACGAGAAAAAGAGAATCAGACAGACACAGAGAAGCAAACACATATTGACAGATACACACAGTAGGTAGCACACTCAGTTCTATTCCTGGTACCAGAAGGAGTTTTTTAACTGGATAGGGACAACAAAAAGGGTTAGCTAACAGAAACCAGGCATGTACTCCGGATGATCTACATGGACTATTATGTGGTCATCTTAAACACATAGATGTACCTATGTGTATAAACATATGTGCACACACACTTAAAACCATATATGTAACACACAGAGTAATAGAATTAAGTGTAGTTCTGATTTTTAAACTATGAATCCTTATTCACTGTAATGTAATGAAAGTTATGAGAGCACTGTTTCTCTTCTTTGTCTTGCTTATATCCTCTTTCTTAGACCTATGTTCATATCCATGTGTCAGAAACTAATTGCAGAAAATCCTTGGCCTCTCTGTTGAGAATGAAGTTTATAGTCTTAGACAACTTCATTTTCCATAGTGTTAGGCTTTTCTGATCCTATTTGCTACTATATCAATCTGTGTATTTATAAGACCTTCATGAGTTGAAATTCTAATTCAATGCATGACTTACAAAAATATCTGTTGGGTAAGATTTTATAAAACATCTCTGTTGTAGTAATAAGAAGGTTTTCTTTGTTGGTCTGTTGTTTGTTCTATCAATGATGCTTTGGCTTTTGGTTGAAAAAGAACAAATCCCCACCTTGGCATATTGTTGCCTGGAAATGTTTGCCTCCATTTTTCAGAATTCTTAGGTTGTGGCTATTTTAAGTATCAAACTATCAGATGTCACCTCCAGTGTTATCAACTATTTTAAGATCATGTCATTACTGCTTTGTTGATATTTTGCTGCACAAATAAAAGTTACTGATAGCACCAGATATGCAGGTGCAAAATATTTCATTTCTTTTTAGGTGTAAAGATGATACTTTTAAAAAGAAAACATAAATCTAATTTTATACCACCCTAAAATGTTTAATCATTTGATATTTTTTCCGAACAAATTGCAACAGAAGCAGAATGTTGCCTGAAGCATGCATGTGGCACACACAGACACATACATGTGCCCACACGATACACATTCATACACACACACACACACACACAGACACACACATCTTCAGAAGTTATATTCAGATAATAGAAATGGAGAATTTTCATGGATAACAGGATCTATGATGAATCCTGCAGAGTAAAAATTGAATGACCATGTTGCTAGTGTACTAGATGGTTCCATTATCTGTCCTGCACAGGGAGGAGCAATCCTTAATACTGTACTTCTTCTGTCAGCCCCTCCTCGCCAAGATGAATGTATCAGGAATTGATACCCCCTGAAGTAGGGGCCATATTTAGGATGAAAAACCATGATTACGTTTTTTCTCAAATTTGAGAAACCAGACTAAAAGGTCCTATAGACCAGGGAGTTGAAGTTGCCATTTTGGAGCAGAAGGTAAGTTGGCAGAAAAAATGAGTGTGTGGAATTAGAAAAAGCAAGGAGATTCAATGACAGGCATCATGTGGCCCTTGAAGAAAAAAGGGGGAAAGAATATCAATCACATGACCTTGACTGATTTCCAGATCCAGGACCCTTGAGACGCCCGCCATTCCCACCGGAGTCTTTATTTTCAATATGGCATTGTTTTCTAGGTTTAATTCCTTTCACGTGAAGAAATGGGTAGATGCTACAAGGAGTCTGAGAAATTCTTCAGCCCAGCACTTGCTTTTACAGGTTGGTAAACAGAAGTTTATTGAAGTTAAAAACAGAAAACTTGTTCCAGATCATATAATGACATAACCAGTTCCCCTTCTGTAATCCTTAGCATAGACACATACAAGAGAGTCCAGAGGAATATTTGTCATCGGTAATAATATCATTTGCAGAGACATGAATACTAATAATATTCTCACTTCTAACCTTTGACAATATTTCTTCTAGAAATATTGTCAGGGAAAAAATTGCTTTTCTGATGGATGGTCTGGAGCATTCACTCACTAAGAAAATGTGAGGCCCTCTATGATCTTTCTCCAGTTATATTTCTAGACTAATCTGTACTAGTCATACTTGGGGGCCCTATGGTCTAGCCACATTGTTCCCTGAAATCCTGAAATGCCCAGTTTTACTCTTTAAAAATAAATTTTAATTGATTTACATATTTATATATTTATGTGTGTATATATAAGTATGTGTGTGTGTGTGTGTGTATATATATATATAATATGTATACATGCATTTGCTAATAATGTTTCTTTTTCCTAGAATAGTAGTTCTTCATCCTGGCTGTATATTAGAAGTTCCTGGGGAGCTTTAAAAAATACTGATGTCCAGAGCTCTCAGGTCCTGATTTAATTAGTCTCTGTTGTGGTATCAGCTAACTGAAGTATAATTTATGTACAATAAAAATTCATCCATTTAACTATACAGCCTGATGAAATTTGTTAACTGTATACAACCATGTAACCACCATCTTAATCAAGACTTAGCACAGTTCTATCTCCTTACAAAGTTTCCTTGTGCCCTTAGTTAGTTGATTCCCTCTCCTGACACCTGGCTCCAGCTAACCACTGATCTACCATTTGTCACTAGTTTTGCCTTTTCTAAAACTTCATATAAATGAGACCATACAGTGTGTATTCATTTAGATTTGACTTTCTCTACTTAGCATAATTGCTTTTGAGATTCATTCATATTGCTGCATATTTTAATATTTTGTTCCTTTTTATTGCTGAATAGAATTCCATAGTATGCATGAGCCATAATTCATTGATCTTTTTACCAGTCGATGGAGAGTTAAGCTATTTCCAGTTATTTGGCTATTATGAATAATATTGCCATGGATATCTGCATACAAGTCTTTGTATGGACGTATGTTTTAATTTCTCTGGGAGCAGAATTGCTGGGTTACATGGTAAGTAAATTCTTGCTTTTATAGATATTGCCATATTGTTTCTCAAAGTGACTATACCATTTGCATTCTTACAGTAATGTGTGAAAAGTCCAGTTGTTTCACATTTTCACCAATACTTAGTATTGTTAGACTTTTAAACTTTAGCCATTCTATTGAGTATGTAGCAACATCTCAGTATTAACTCAAGCATCAGTATTTTAAAAATATTCTCAGGTGACTCCAATATCACCTGTCTTCTCATTGCTCAGCTCTCATTTATGAGTGAGAACATGTGGTGTTTGGTTATCTGTCCTTGTGTTAGTTTGTTGAGGATAACGACTTCCGGCTTCAGCCATGTCCCTGCAAAGGACATGATCTCATTCCTTTTTATGGCTGCATAGTTTTCCATGATATATATGTACCACATTTTCTTTATCCAATCTATCATTGATGGGCATTTGAGTTGATTCTATGTCTTTTCTATTGTGAATAGTGCTGCAATACACATACTATGATGGAATTATTTACATTCTTTTGAGTATACACCCAATAATGGGATTGCTGGGTTAAATGATATTTCTGGTTTTAGATCTTTTAGGAATCGCCACACTGTCTTCCACAATTGTCGAACTAATTTACATTTCCAACAACAGTATAAAAGTATTTCTATTTCTCCACAGCCTCACCGGCATCTGTTGTTTCTTGACTTTTTAATAATCGCCATTCTGACTGGCATGAGATGGTATCTCACTGTAGTTTTGATTTGCATTTCTCTAATGACCATGGTGTTGAGCTTTTTTTTCATGTGTTTGTTGGCTGCATAAATGTCTTCTTTTGAGAAGTGTCTGTTCATGTCCTTTGCCCACTTTTTGATGGGGTTGCTTGTTTTTTAAAAATTTTGTTTAACTTTCTTGTAAATTCTGGATATTGGATCTTGTCAGACGGGTAGATTGCAAAAATTTTCTCCCATTCTGTAGGTTGCCTGTTCGCTCTGATGATAGTTTCTTTTGCTGTGCAGAAGCTCTTTAGTTTAATTAGATCCTTAAATGGTACCTATCTCAAAGGGTTAATATGGTGACTGAATGGATTAGTAGTCACATAACATTTAGAACTGTGCCTAGCACATAAGCAGTATGTGACTACTCATTATTTTTAGAGTTTGCTTATGTGTTTCTGCTCTATGGTGTATGGGAGTGGTTTGTAACAATGATTTTAAAAAGCCGAGATACTAGAAAGAGAAGGGAGCTTGAGGGAAAAGAGAGACTAGGATTACTTTTCCTAACACTGGCTTTGAAAAAACTGAAAATCAAATATCTGTTTAGCCCCTGTCAGCCCAGTTCTCTAGAGTGAGGTTCACAGTCTCATTGGAGTGCTTACCTCCTTTAAAGTCCATTTCCCCCCAGGGTCAAGCACCAGGACATTCAGCTGATGTCTGACTGTAGAGATTGTTCCCACTTAGTCTGGCTTCTGTCACTTGTTTCATCAAGAGCCAGTTTTGATCTTCAGCCAGTAGATCCAGCTTTTAATTAAGTGTCTCTACCAAGATTATGGGCAATTAACTGGCAGCTTTCTGCCTATAGTAACTTCCTTATGGCCAGAAACATTGTTTTTCAGCCATGGCCCAGTTAAGATTGTCTATACCAGAATAACTTTTTACTAAAAAAGGTTCAGTCTTCAAGATATAGCTTTGGATTCAGTAAAAGTTGCCATATCATGGAAAGAGGAAGCCCAATCATTATAATAATTAGAGCGACTAACATTTCTTGGGTTATTACAATGTATCAAGCATTGTGCTAAGAATAATACATAGGTTATCACACCTAATCCTCATTATATTTCAACAGGAAAGCTATTGCTCTCCTCCTCCTAATGAGGCCTGGGCCACAAGCTGGATCCAGGTGTGAGTCAGTCACTTTTGCACAAATTATGAATGAGGAAGCAGACTCATAGAGGCTAAGTAAATTGTCTAACATCATCGTACCTGTAAGAGCTTAAACTGTATTATTTGTTCATTCATTCATTCTGTCATTATGACACTGGTACCTACATTCCCTAATTTTACTTCTAGCTAAGAGAATACATTGTTTTTATTCATTTATTTTTTAGTGTTATTAATATATTTTATTTAACTCCTACCTAAATATTAACATTTCAACTTGTGATCAATGTGAAAACTCATTTTAATTTTAAAATAATTTCAACTTTTATTGTAGATTCAGGGGGTACATGTGCAGATTTATTACCTGGGTATATTGCATAATGCTGAGGTTTGGGGTACAAATGATCCCATCACCCAGGCGCTGAGCACAGTAACCCCACAGTGGGTTAGTTTTTTAACACTTGCCTCCCACCCTCCCTCCTGCTCTAGTAGTCCCCAGTGTCTGTTGTTGCCATCTTTATGTCCATGAATACCCAGTAGTTAGCTCCCACTTATAAGTGAGAGTGTGCATTATTTGGTTTTCTGTTTCTGCATTAATTTGCTTAGGATAATGGCCTTTAGCTGCATGCATGCTTCTGCAAAGGACATGATTTTATTCTTTTTAATGGCTGTATAGTATTCCAAATGCAATGCTTTAAAAACCAGCATAAATATTAATCACCTATTCCATCCCTCTTTCCCCAAACCACCACCTCTTTTTCTTTTTCTCAGCTCTGGGTTCTTTACCTGAAGCTTGCTTGTCCAGAAATGAAACTAGAATATTTGTTATACAATACAAAGAAGTCAATGTGAGAAAACAAATTGGGAATGCATCCTTATTCCTGCATGACAGTGCCTCTTTGAAACAATTTACCAAGCCAGTGCTTTGCCTTCTTATATGGTATTGGGTGGAGAAAAACAGGCATCATCGATTACAGAGAACCCCAAATTACTAAACCCATTTTATGATCTTGACTCTTGTCTAGTATTCCCAGAAATGATCCTTTTGGGTGGGAAACCCAGAGAATTTTTTCTGCTTTTTCTGAGTTTTCACTTTTGGGGAATGCATAATGATTTTTCTCCCTCTACCAACTGGTCATATACTGATGCTTAAAAGCACTGCACTGTCCTGAAGGTGGTATTTTTAGTTAGAGCAGTTGCTGGAAATTTGGTGAGGCTTGCTTCTCAGGAATTTAGGAACTTTTAAATTTGTTTCACAGTGTATCTTTTCTTCCATGGTAGAGAAGTCCTGTTTATGTATCAGAGTAGATACCTTTTCAAAGGAGCTGATTAGGATGATTTCTAATTGAAATAAATAAAGTATTTCATTGGATCCTGGAAACAATAGTTTGACTATACTCAGATCATATTCACGCTGTGGGAGGAAAGAGCACTGAGATTATTTGAAGTTTTACTGTTACTGCTAGGGTTGAGGAGAAGAGAGCAGTTTTGAGCAAGGAGACATCTTTCTTCAAATGCTGTATATCTCGGGCCTGGTGAGGTTGGGGGTATTCCTTTCCTTAAACATTGAATATTTTGCAGCCACCCTGTGGTGCAGAATCCTACCAGATGTTCCTGGCCCCTTCTTGCTGGGCCTGGCCACGGTAAGACACAGAGTGCTTGCTGTTCTTGCTGCTCTTGGAAGTCTGGCTGGGACTTCTCTGCAGGATTAGAATATGGTGCTAATGAGGCCTGGGCCACAAGCCGGATCCAGGTGTGAGCCAGTCACCTTTGCACAGAGAAAAGCTTTGTCCTTTGGCCTCAGTTTGCACCTAGCCCTTGATAGCCATTCTAAAAATGGGTCAGAAGGGGAACCAGGTGAGAGAATGTTCATGAATAGGGGATTCATTTTCGCTATAGGGAAATCAAAGCACAGGACTTAATAAACTCAAGATTATAGTAACATCTTTATAGGTGTGGGCTAGCGGGTGGTAATTAATAGGAGACAGACACTGAAACCAAAACATGAAGCTACATGAAAGTACCTGCTGTGGACACACATCCATAGAGACACAGGTTATTTGCCCATGCTGTCCAGGAGGAAAACAAGGAATTTAGTTAAACACATACTTATTGAACACCTAATACAGCCAGCCACTCTCCAGGTTGCTAAGTGGGGCACTCAGTGAGTTTCTATTATCAGCGAACTTAATGTTGGCAGGAAGTAGAAATAAAATAAGTACACAGATAACTAAAATACAAGAAAGTGTTAGGTGAATTATGAAAAGTACAATCAAAATATAAAGATTCTGGGAGGGAAAAGTCACAATTACAGAATACACCATTGATCAACCCAAAATATATCCCCATTTTCCTTCCTCACAGATTTTTGATTTTACTTAGTATCTGCCATTCTCCACACAATTATGGGCTTCAGGGGAAACTGACCTTATGCCCAGCTTCTGAGAATTTAAACTGATTACGCTAAGCCAATCCTGGAATTTCATTATCCCCTCCTGTGCATAATTTAGGAACGGTTACGCAGTCAAATGTAGCCAATAATGATGGTAAGTGAAAGCTTCTAGGGAAAGTTCCCTTGCCACCTAGCAAAAGGGAGAACGGATCCCTTTTATATAGGCATGTTCCCACCACTGGATGTGATGCGTGGTACTGCTGCAGGCATCCTGACATCAGCCTGAGACAAAAGCCAACATGTGGAGAAGCATGGAGTAAGACAAGTTCAGCAAGAGGTGAATCTTACACAAGTTGCATTCACCCAGTGGAGGTGAGAAAAATTTTATGCAAAAGCCAACATTCAAGGTGAATATAAAAGGAAAAGTAGAAGTTTGATCATTGGAGTACAAAGAGTAAAATATTTTAGATGATGGGGTGGTGGTAGTGGGGTGGAAATAGTCCAGGTTCAGAAAAAAAAAAAATCAGAAAAAAAGGCACAGAGATTTGAAAGTTTAAAATATGTGCATTCAGACTAAAATTTGATAACTTTATGCATTTTCATTTTACTGTATAAGGGATATAGACCATTTGTGGAGATTGTTAAAGATGGTTATAAAAAAGGAAAACAATCAGATACATGAGAAATTAAAATATGTGAATGATAATAAAAGGTCAACACACAGAAGGTTGAAGAGAAGAAAAATAGGTTTTCTAAATCCTACACAGCCTCCAGGTTTGAATATGAATTTCAAATTTTCATGACCAAATGAAAAGGAAACCTGGTAAATTACATAGATCTCATTGCACATTTGAGGAAAACATGCTAATTCATAAAGAATATTTATTTATGTGAATATTTTTACGGGGGACAATGAAAGATATAAAAGCTAATATCTTCATCAAATTTTCTACAATTAATTCATCATTGATTCCAATGCTTTTTTCAACTGAGGGAAAATCAAGGTATATAAAATTCTTGGTGGAGTCTTGAGGAGAGAAGCAGGAAAGGTAAGGTGGATCATACAGTGGAGAGATTTGGATGACAGGAAAAGAACTTTGGAATTCATTCCATAGGCAATTGGAAAAGGTGAAGGAGTTTAACTGAAGAGTAACTTGATCACAGCTGATTTCCTGGAGAGTTTAATCTATTAATGGTCTGTAAATCGAATCTGAAGAAGAAAATCATAGAGATAGAGAGAAAATAATAATATAAGAAACAACGCGAATAAAGAGAAAAATGGTTAAAGAATCTTAAGAAAAGACATTATTCAACTTTGTGCTGGTAAATTTCAATATCTGTCAATAACATGTAAAATTTTCTAGAAAAATGAAAAACCGACAGACTCCAAAGCACGCCAAATTAAAAAAATCAGATACAATGGTGTATGAGCCTTACTGTATGATTTCATTTATACAAATTAAAGAGTATACAAAAATTCTATAGTGATAGAAATCAGTAGTTGACTGGGGAGAGTTTGGATTGACTGTCAAAAGGTATGAGGAAACTTTTGGGGGTGAAAAATGTTCTATATTTTGATTATGAGCACTCGTTATAGGTGAATACATTAGTCAAAACTAGAACTATGCAGTTTTTTTCTGTATATAAATCATACCTCGGGGGAAAAAAGCACAGTATGACAAAATAAAAACTAAATATAGAAGAGACAGAAAATCTAAACAAACTGGATTATGTTGAAGAAAAGATAAACAGATAAAGCTGTCAAAGAGCTTCTCAAAAGCAATATTAGGTTCTAATGTTTTCACAGGAGAAGTCTTTCAAATCTTTGAAGATTAGCAAATCTGACGCTGTTTGTACCCATACTACAGAAAGTGTGGTCCTTGGGCCAGCAGCTGAACCATGCTTATAGCCAGCACTGTAACTGGTTAGTGATAGGAATGTAAATCCTGTTATGTAAATTCTTATGTAACTATGTTACATAAGGAATGTAAATCAAGTATGTCACTAGACATGCCATTCAGTCCAGTTAATCTTTTTTTTAAACTAAGACTTTCTCAGTGATGGGAATAGTACATGGATTTTCATTCTGGTGCACTCTTCTTATCTTGCTGAAGATGGGCTTTTTGAAGGGCTCTGGCTTGCACTGTTAAAAAATATAGACATCAAGACAAAATGTCTGCATCAGTTGTAGTCCCAACAGGACAGTGATGGCATACTCATATTAGGGTATCTAAGAAGGTTTAATCAAGGAGCTATTTATAAATGTGTGTGCAGGGCATAAGGGACCACCAGGAATAGTGCAGCATACCCAACATCTGGCTGGTAACAGGAGAACTAATGCTCCAGTTAGGCCCAAAGGGATGAGGAATGTGAGTGGTTATCAGAACCCAGAAGAGAGATATAGTGCATCATATGATAGAAATAGCCATTTTTATTTTATTGAGTATTTTATCAAGAATGAATATTAAATTTTGCTAAATTCTTTTTCAACATTTATGCTATAACATCCCCAAAGCAAACACACTACTTATTGAGAAAGTATAAGAAGCATTCCCATTAAAGAACAAGAGAAACATGCTTGCTATGGTTACTGTTCTTTAACATTGTACTGGAAATACAAGCCAATGTGATTAGACAGTAGAAATAAGCAGCATAAAAATTGGAAAGCAGTAGGAAAAATGCACCTTATTTTCAAATAGTTGATTGTTTAATGTAAAGCCCTAGAGAATTAATTTAAAACCATTAAACAATCAAGACAGCCACAAAATTAACATACAGTAATCAAATATAAAAGAACAATTAGTTAGAAGATGTGATTAAAAAGTACCTTCCTACTTACAATAGCACTAAAAAAGATAAAACTTTCTAGGCTAAACAGGAAACATAAGACCTAAGAAAACTCTAAAACACTCTAAAATGTACAAGATCCAAATACATGAAAATGCATACTATGTTTTCATATAAGAATGTTTAACATTATAAAGATGATAATACTCTCTATTTTACAAATTAACACACTCTTGATAATAATAAAAATGCCACAGCTGCTTTTTTTTGAGGATGGGGCAGAAGGAGGGAGCTGAATAAGATGATCTGAAGTGTGATATGGGAAAATAAAACAATTTCAGGAATACTCTTAAAAAATGAGTACTGAGAAAAAATATCATACTGAAATTAACATATATTAGAAAGTCTCAAAAATTAAGGAGTGCAGTATTGGATTGTGAAAATGAAACACAACAAAATAAAACCGGCCAATAAAATTGAATGGAAAATTCCTAAACAGACAGAAATGCATATAGCAATAATATATGATAATGGTGACATCTCAAATACAAGGATGAAAAAAGGTGCTCTGAATACATATTTTGGCTACAATTGGGTTGTAAACTAAAAATAAAATCCCAAGCCTCCCAGCTGACTGAGCAGACCCTGTCTTGGCCAAGGGGAACACTTAGAAACCTGAAACACTGAGTTCTTGGCTGTGATGGGATGAGAGTGTGACAGCAAGGTGGGAGGGGTCTCCAAAGAAACTCCAGGCAGCGTGTGCACTGGGAGGAATGTACACCACAGCAGAACCTCGGGGAGTTCCCGCCGTTTGGTGCAGGGAGGAGCCTGGCTCCTTGTCCTGTGTGGAATCTGGGATCCAAATGACTGAGCAGGAAGTGCTCTAGCAGAGGGACTCTGGCCTGGTGAAAGTCCCTGTTTCTCCCTTTTCTTCCTTTTTACCCAATAAAACCCTGTCTTACCATTTAAATTGTCCGTGAGGCTGAATTTTCATGGCTGTGGGACAAAGAACCCCATTTTAGCTGAACTAAGAAAAGTCCTGCAACATTTTGGCACCCAACGTGGGGCTTAAGAGGCGGTGAGTGAAATGGGGACTCAAAACCTCTCACTGTTGCTTCTAAGCCTTTTCATCCTTGGACTGCTGAGAGTGGGGCAAACCATGCCCCCACCCTACATCACTCCCAGGGCTTTTCATGGCCTTTTCCTTCCTTTTTCAGGACTGATGGGAAAGCAGCAGCTCCACACTGCTCTCCCCTCTCTGTCAGGGCTGGCACACATGGCCCAAGGGTCCCAAACAGCCAGCTGGCTGGTGGTTTCTGTCACACACCACCAGAGGCTTCGCCTTCCCCAGCCAAGGGGCTTTACTCCATCAATGGTAATTAAGCTTTTCTCCCGATGAAGAAACCAGTTGCATAAAATAAGAGGTTCTTCTCCAGGCATTTTTTAAACGTTTTTTCTTTGTCTTATCTACCCCCACAGCAGTTAACCTTTAAAGTTTTTATTTTCCTCTTAGAAGATGTTTTCACAAGGCTAGGTCCCCCAACTATTACTGCTTGTACTCTCTATAAAGTTTTGGTTGAGAAAAAAGATCTTGTGGGGACTGAGTTTTCTTCTGCTTGTCTGTGAGTGTATTGCTTCTGTCTATCTGTGTGTGTATTGTGTGTAATGTCTGTAAAAAGAGCTCCAATTAATTTGGCCTAAAGAAAGACAAGCACTTGGATCAAGTATTTTTTAAAGGGAAGGTAAAAGCTGTGGTACCTTTCAGTTCACATGACTTTAATCTTTGAGAAGTAAAAACAGCCCTAAAGACTATTAGTAAAATGCAGGTCAGATAGCAGGTTTGCTAAGTGTTTTGAGGTTACAAACTGCTTTCTGGGTTTTGAGAACTATTTGACTTGCTGGCTTCACAACTGGTAAGGCCTGGGGACATATGGAACCAACCACACTCTTAACTAACAAGGCAAACCTGGCTGCAGTTAGTATACAATTAGAGGAACTTACTAACTTTTACCTTAAAGTTAAAAATTTCTAGGAGTTATCATTATGACATGTAATTGATACTACTGAAAATAGGTTTACATGCAAGGTGTGTAAAAACTGTGAAATGTGTTTTTTACTAAAAGGTTATAAGAAGGCATGGAAGGGTAAACTTTTGCCTAGAGTTTAAGGATTGTTTGAAATTAGATAGGAAAAAACTGAAGGTTCAAAGAAGTGGTGGAAGAATTGTCAAAATTAATCTTGCAGAAGAGGTTCTCTATGTGAACATATTGGCTAAATTCAGAAGGGTATTATATGGTTTTTCTGTAAATTGAGCATTAAAATAAAAGCACAACAAGGTATTCTCAAAATGCTAACCTGCTCTTTGGCAAAATGTATAAAGGTATAAAAGGTTTTTCCTTCTTTAACATTTCTGAGTCATCATGTTGGCAAAATAAATAACATATGGTCATCTGGAATTTTATTTCATAATATCAAATGCTTTAAACATGTTTATAAGCTTCCCAAAATCAAACTTAAGTTTCAAAATTGTCTTCCCTGGCACCTGGATTTTTGAATACTTCAGAGGGCCCCTGAAGTGTCCACAAAAGAGAGGTAAACAAGATTATTTGACATGTTTATGTACATGGGATTGTCAAAATGATGCTCAGTCTTCTTCAGGTTATGTCTTGGTGAATAATGCTAATATATGTTACACAATTGTATGGGATTTCTAAAATTCTAATGTCTAAGTATATGCTGTGAATCATAACTAAGGTCGTTATGTTAAGTTATCATAAACCATGGAGATAACCAAACTTCTCTGTCAATCTTGTTTCTAACTGTAACTACCCTAGATATTTTGCTATTCACAGACAATTGTTGTCTTGTTTTAATCTTTTTCAAAGATGGTTTATAATGAACTGTAGGACTTTAATAGGTGCTCTCAAATATAGGCTTCTGATAACTTTAGAGGTTGTTAACATTGGAATAAAGGAATATGTACAGGACTCATAAAGAGCTGACATGTTCTTGAATATCAAGCAAAGCCAGAGTTAACTAAATGGACTGAACTCAGGAAGCTGAAGCAAATCTTTTTTACTTTTGCTTGGTATATTGCTGATCCTTGTTTGGTTTTTCAGTGTCAAGGAAACTTATTTTGAACTATTTACAGTCTTTAATAATTAAGTAAGGTATACACTCCTGTGATCAAAATTTGGAGCATGTTTGTTTCTCTCTGCCTGATTCCTCTAGAATTTGGAAACTATCTGTTAGTATTCTTATGGCAATATAGTTGTTTGCATCAGTGCAGTAAGAATCCACTTTTCTTTTGCAACAGGACACAATTGGAGAAACTGGTAATTTTACCAAGGCTTTGGCTGGAAGGGTATGCTTCCCTTTAAGGGGTCAATCTTGACTTGCAGAGCCAATAAAAGCCCAGTGGGGAAAGTGGCCTCATACCCTTGACTACACAGTTCCTGTATAGGATTCCTGACCTGTGGTCAGTAAAGAATGTCACTTTCTAACAGATCCAGGAACTCCAAGTTTATTATGGGACCTTAAGAGGAGAGGATTACCCAGCTTATAGGTATTTGAGGATAAACCCATGGCTAGGCTTGGCTTTAAAAGGTCTTATCTGAGATTCGTTGTGGAACAAAGGCAATCCAAAAGGCCTATGTAGAAATAGTTATTTTTGCTACACTTTATGCAAATAATCAGGCCAATTATAAGACTAAAGTCTATTTTACAAACCACTCAGTCCTATGATGATTTTTTTTTACAAACATGAGGAGAGAGAGAAATCTTGTTTCAAAACGTATCATATATTTGTTATTAAATTCTATATTCACTAGCTGTTTTAAAGTTTTTGCCTACATTTTAGACTAACCCTGCTTGTTCCTGTGAATCAACTAGAAATCTGCTGCTGCTGCTCAGAAAGAACAAAAGGGAAGGGTAATATAGAAATCTGGATCAATATTCTAGTTCTGAGCAATTATCCTACAAATCCTGCCAGGTGATGGAATAAATAGGGAATACACAGAATGCCATCACCCAGAAGTTTCCTTTTGAGGAAAGTAAGACCAAGAAAACTAATCGAAGCCAAGCACCACGCACCCGAATCCTAACAAGCATAACTGTAGCCACCAGTTATCTGGGCAGATCATAAGGCATCCTTTTCTCTCCCTTGTTGGAGGAGGACTCAGTTAGTTCCACAGTTTCACCTTAGCATTTGGCTTATGATAAGGAGTCCATGCAACCCCCTGAGACGTATTTTTGTCCCAAACTTTATTCTAAGCTTCGGGTCAAAGCTCTAGGAAGGAAAACTGGATCTGAGGGATCCAGAGGCAAATGACAACAGAGGTAAAAAGGCACAGCACAGGTGAGCATGGCTGATTCCTGCTGAGTAAGCCAACCCCAAGTTTCCTGTTTTATGGATAAAAGCCACATTAATATCAATGGCATAAATGAGGTCTAGGGAACTCCAAGGCTTCTGACAGCAGTGGGGATAGAGGCATAGGTGAGAGCAGATAATTTTTATTCTCTAGGCCCTCCCTGTGTCATGGGTGCAAGCTGCTTTAACACTCATGGCAGGACCTGCCAAGGTCACCGGGACTCAGGGATGCAAGGATGGAAGAGAAAAAGAGGATACTCTTCCTTCTCTCACTCACTTACCCTGAGTATCTGCTAGGAAGAGAAGGAAACCAGGGACACCTGTTCCCCTCTTTCTAGTAGGGTAGCCATTCATCTTCAGTCTGTACCCCTTTCGAATGCATCCTGAACCACTGGGGCTCCTTTGAAAAAAACACCTTTTTTCTTTTTCCCTCCTCAATTCTCTCTTCACCAATAGGTAATTGTGTCTCCGTACTATGAGACACTCCCCTCAGATGCATTCTCCAAACTGGAAAGAGTTAATTTCCCAAACCTTAAACTGGTTGGCTTAGGACTGGGCTCAGTGGAAGACAACCCAGAAGCCCAACATCCGGCAAAAGGGTAAAGATTTTTTTGCCAGTCAGGCTTTTGGCCTCCCTCTCCCTATGCAAACTGGTAAAAGGCCTCATAATTTTTTAGCTGTCCTTACCTCCCCTTTCTTTCAATTTGATACATGTTTTTTAATAACCCAGTTTTTCTGTTCTTGTTTTCAGGCCATCAGACTCCAAATGGTCATGCAGCTGGAGCCTCTGACAATGGCCCCTTCTGCTGAGACCACTTAGATAGGCCTCTGAGGGAGCTCTGACTGCCGTTTCCCCAAAACAGTGCCCCCTGTCAGCAGGAAGCAGTTTAGATTGGTCTTCATCCTTGTCTTTACTCCAGGAGCAGTTAGATGTACTTCTTTAGAGAGGGGAATGAGACAGCCAGGTGGGAGGGGGCCCACAGAGAAACTCTAGCCAGCCTGTGCCCTGGGAGGAATGAGCATCAGGGTGGAGTCTTGGGAAGTTCACGCTGTTTGCAGCAGGGAGGAGTCTGGCCCTTCCTCTCCTTGTGTGGAGCCTGGAATTTGAACAACTGAGCAGGAAGCAATCTAGCAGAGTGACTTCAGCCTTGTCGGAGTCCCTGTGTCCCCTCTTTCTTCTTTTTTACCCAATAAAACCCTGTTTTACATTTAAATTGTCTGTGAGCCTGAATTTTCGTGGCCATGGGACAAAGAACCTTGTTTTTAGCTGAACTAAGGAAAAGTCCTGCAACAAGAGATTGGACACATCTCATTACACACCCTCCTTTTTGGAGTTTAGACACAACAACTGACCAGAATTAATGATAGAATAGAGATCATAAGACTAACAAAACGGACTCTTTGTGACACTAAGATACCAAATTAAAAACGGGACCTAAGGCCATGGCAGGCAAGGGTGAAATCACACACCCTTACAGGTCGCTCTGACCCAGTGTATTGGTTCACAGCTTTCCTTATCCTAAAAATTCCTTTCTGCTGACTCTAGATTTTTAGAAAAAGCTTTACTCCTTTAACCAATTGCAAATTAAAGAATCTCTGAACTCACCTATGACCTGTAAGTCCCCACTTCAAGATATCTCCCCTTTTGAGGACAAACCAATATATAATTTCTGTATGTTTATTTATGACTTTGTCTATAACTTCTGCTTCACTAAAATGTATAAAACAGAGTTACAACCTAACTGCCTCGGGACCACTTAGTTAAGGGTTCTTGGGTTTGTGTTTTCTACAAACTACAGTACTCATATTGGCTCATAATTGACCTGTTTAAAATATTTTACAGAGCTTGGTTTTTTCATTAATAGGATGGACATTTGAAAAGAAATTTGGATCTACATCTTATGTCACTTACCACTACAAATTCTAAACCAATCAATTACTTCACTATGAAACATAAGACATACAAGTACTGGAGGAAATGAGGGAATCATAATTTGACTTAATGAAGAACTTCCTCACTATGACTCAAAATCCAGATGCTATAGATTGAGAGATTAGATCCATTGAGAGATTTGAATACATAAAAACTTACTTGTGGCAAAAGACATCATATGTAAAGTCATAAGAACAATAAACTGAGGGAAAATTCACAAATCATATTACAAAGGACTAATTGCCCTAGTAAATGAAGAATGCCTACAAAACAGTAAGAAAGATGAAAACATAAGAAAAAAATGGACAAATCATGTGAACACTCACAGTTCACAGAAAAGGAAATTCAAATGGGGCTAAATACATGAAAGAATATTTATTATCATTCATGTAATCAGAAATGCAAATTAAGATATATAATATATACTTGTGTATAAATATAGTATATATTGTATACTATATATAATCTATATATTTTATTATATAATTATATTAGATTAATTATGTTAATTGTCAACTGCTACTCCATTTCTTAGAATAAAACCAAAGCGAGTAGTTGGAAAGAAAGATTAGGTTTATGTCATTATGCATTTTTCCTCTTAGACCTGCGTAGTTGTTC
>NW_016819882.1:145118-158496 GCF_001698545.2 Rhinopithecus bieti | reverse complement strand
ATAATCTATATATTTTATATATAATTATATTAGATTAATTATGTTAATTGTCAACTGCTACTCCATTTCTTAGAATAAAACCAAAGCGAGTAGTTGGAAAGAAAGATTAGGTTTATGTCATTATGCATTTTTCCTCTTAGACCTGCGTAGTTGTTCTTTTAATGAGGCTATAGTTTCCCTCCCTAATAGCATAAGTTTTATGCTGAACTCCAGCCTAGATATCAACCAGATATGATTTTACAGGCAGTAGTCTGCAGGGTTCTGAAGTGGCTGCTTCCCTTTCATAGAGATAAAGATCATGGAGGAGACTATGTTTGAGGAAAGGCAGCAGAAAAGCAAGACCTGTCAAGGGAGGAGGTAGGATGGAATGAGGGAGGGAACAATCCTTAGGTTTTTAGGTGCAAATAAGACTTGAGGAGTGGTCTTGATCTCTCTTCTCTTTTATCCTGCAACACAGATCCTCTGTGACCAGGACTTGGGCTCTATTACTAATTATATGGCTTAGGTGCACAGAAGAAAGAGTCTGAAATACTTTGACTTTTTAAATATCACATGTACTTGATAAATATAAAATATATACAATTATTATGTATCAATAAAAAGTTGCCAAAAAAGCAAGTATTACCAGCACATTTCCTAGAAAAAAAAGTGCTGTGTTCTTTTCCTTTTTTTTTTTTTTTTTTTTTTTTTTTTTTTTTTTTAAAAAAAAAATACGGTAAAGGAACACAGCAGGTTCCCTTACAATCAACTCCAGGCCCCTTGTCACAAGAAATGGCTCTCCATCAGCAGCCGACAGGGAGCCAAAACTTGCATGGAGGAGCAAGCAATAAAATAAAAATCACATTTTCAGGATTTCTTTCCTCTGCTACTCAGGGTCATATTTGATTAATGGACTGCATTTATTCTAAAGGTGTGATTGCACACACGTTACCAATACTGTGCCACTGTGCACTTGGCAGAGGCAGAAAGCTCATTACAAATTCTGAACCACAGTGAAATGTTAGTACATCATTAATATGCATAGGTGTAGATATCTGTCTGTTGTATTATAATGCTATTTCATTTATATAGTACCAGTACTTGACAGATATAAGAGACTTCATTCCCAGCTAGAGAGATTCCTAAATAAAACTAGCAACTTATTGCAGAAGTAATCAGACAGAGTGAAGGAGTTCAGGTTCTTGTGTCTCTCTCTATATAAGACCAGGTTTTGAGTTTTGTTTCAAATGTCTCTCTATGTGGACTAGGTTAACTTATTCCTTTCTTTCCTCACTCACAGCTCCAGTGTCAATGAGTCCTACTACACTGGAATATATCAAACTGCAAGTATACCTGTATTTACTTTTCTTTCTTTTTCTTTCCTTAATTTTGTTTAATGTAAAAATGCAGCTTGCTGCTTTTTTTTGGTCCCACCAGCTAGAAAGTAGTCTCCAGGAAATAAAACCTCATAGTGTGTGGAGTCAAGCTGCCCATGCCCATTTCTATGTAAACAAATGTGCAACCCTGAGTGGGGGATGGTCTAGGATGAGACTTGGTGTGCCTACCTGCCAGAATGAAATGGGACATTCAGAATCAGATTTAAGTATCTTTAAGTCATCAGTTCACTACCCTACTTATAACCATCTTGAGCAAGAAAAATTCAGTTCCTTAGAATGGTATGCAGAGTATTCAAAGCCCCATCCATCTCTTCAGCAACAATCCTACATCCTCACTCTAGCCAGAAAAAGCTCCCTGCTGCTTCCCAAAGCACTATATTGGTCTATGCCATTTCCCTCTTCATTGCTATTGCACATGTTCCTTCTTCTGTCTGGAATGTACTTCTTCCCCTTCCTGCTTGGTGACTTCTTCCCATGGACTTGCTCTTGTGTGAAATCTCTTGTGAGTCCCTATGTAGACCTGCCCTCTCTCTCTTTCCTGTTTATATCGTGTCTTGATATATAATCTATTTCAATACCACATACATCATACAATAAATTCTTTATACATCTCTAACCCTACTAGACTGTGGTTGCCTACTAGACAAGGAGAAAGTGTGTTTGTCATCATTGTGTGTCCAATGCCTAGCACAATGTCTGGAAATAATGGACCCTAAATAAACATGTATTGCATGTGTACCCTGAGAACTTGGAAGATATTTAAGGTAGGATGAGGGAATCCATGAGAATAGCCCATATCAGAAATATTAGATTGTGTATTTGAGATTATGAGAGGATTCTTTCCTACATTAAAACCTGTTGCTGTCAATTCCTCCCTTTCTTCAAGGCAGATAGGAGTAGCTCTTCTAAGAATGATTGCAGCAACTCTATTGCTTCGATAAGGAGTCTTAAGATGGGGGTCTCTGGGTAGAGGTTATATACACCTGAAGACTCACTGGTTATACTGAGTTTCTAAATATGGTTGTGTTATTCTATGTCTTTAAAAAATTAGTTGTAAATATTCAAAAATCTGGAGATTTCACATAATGATCTTAAGCTCTAGCTTCTTTTAAAGTAAAACAAACAAAAACACCCACAAAAAAACACTAAAACAAAACAAAACGACAAAAAAAACCAACAGTAGACCTGTATTGTCCCATGGCGAAAAATCAGATGGAGGACATACACCATCCATGTGCCACAGACTCTCATCTCTCCCATTTCACCTGCCTATTCCATTATGTTAAATGCTACAAATCCCTTGAAATTGGATAGGGATTTAGTCCATGTGAATTTATGGACATCTTTGAAAAGAAAGTTTTCTTGTTTTCATTATAATTTCAAAGAAGAGTATGAATCCAGAAAAGGTTAAAACTAACTAATTTGGATAAAATCACACAGGAGACAGCAATTGAGCCAAGAGAAGAATGCTAACTTAAAACAGACATCAGCAAGTCATTGACTGGGCTTCCATCATTTGTCATATTCTCAATGGCTGGGTGGGAAATCAAGTGGGTTTTGAGTAATGGATAAAACTTTGTTATCTCCACATTGTTAATGTAGCTAACAGACAGGCACCCACGTATACACACACATGTATACACAGAAACACACCCTGAAAATATAACCCAGAAATAGTATAGCAAATTTTGGAAATGCCACTCTAGCGATTTTAAATATGAAAACTTCTAAGTGAACACTTGAGTTATATTCCACAGAATAATTGCAGAACTCAAGTCCATTGTAGATATTTATTCAAATTATAAATTAATCTGGAATTTTGTGAATTTGGTCTTAATTTTAGACATTTGGAAAATCTTGCTATCAGTTGCATATAATTTAATTCCATTTATTCTGCTACTTTCATTATTATTAAAGTCTTTTAAATATGAGGCTAGAATTGGCTTACTGTGCTTACCATTGCTTAACACAAGGGTCTTTGTTTTCTCCCTATTTAATAAGTTACATAGTATATATTACTAGTCTACTGGCATACTAGTGAATGTATTACACTGTCTAAACATATTTAAGAGGCAGTGTAATATATTATTAATTTGAAATCCATTTGATTTTCCCAACTTTGATTTAAGTTGCATGACTCAGGAAGGACATCTTTTATTCTTTGTTTTGTGAAAGTTCTACTTACTAGAGATTTTTTGGATATCTATGTTTGAATTAAAGCACAGTAATGATTTAGCTGGAGACTTAAAACTCGCTTTTTCTTCTCATCTATAGGTAGACAAATCCTAGGTAATAGATGTAAAGGGGAAACACCAAATGTTTTCTTAAAGCAGGAATCATTCATGCCAAAGATAAAGCTCATACTCTTATCAATTTATAAATAATCCATGTGATCTTGTCATTATGCCATTTGCATTAGTTGAAAAAAATAATAATTAGATTAAAAATTTCTTAAGTTTAACAATAATCCTAGGAGGCTTGAATTCAGAAGTTTAAGAAATCTTAAGAACAAAAGGGAGGATTGTCAACTAGTTGCTTAACCTGCAATATTTCACTTGAATTCAGATACTTAGAGTGAATCAAAAAAAATCAAAGGATATTTATTGCTCACTTGAAGTTACATAAAATAACAGTGTGACTTGGATATGATATTGATTGAGTTTTCTTGGAGACATATAATTTAGTTTTATGGCAAATTTGGTAATGGAAGTTGTCAAGTGACATTGAAGCAGTCTATTAATTCCTATTAAGTTTACTGTGCTGATCTCAAAAGATGAGGCTATTACTATGTATGCATAATAATACATATTTCTTAGAGATTGTTGTAGAAATTATCATTACATCTTCAAAAAAAGTGTTATCCTGTCTAATACTCTCCCCAATTAAATCATTATTAAATCGAGGCATATTCTACTACCCAAATCCATAACAGCTCTTTTACTTTTAAATGTTGACTAATAAAATAGAAGGTGGTTGGCAGTGGCCAGACATGGGCTTCACTGTCTTGTGGCAGTGGTTGCACATTGAGATGGTGCCCTCCAAAAGCCACCTAATGGAACACCTGAGAATTCTGTGGCAATGTCCGCTCTTGACTCATGCATACAACTTAATATATTTCATCATATCTAAAACTTCATTAATTATAGGTCACACTAATATTTTATGTTCCATTAAGAAATAAAAGTGCTGCCAATTAAACTAAGACACACCATTGATTATACGACATCTCTGATTTCAAAGACATTAAATGTAAAAAATAAAGTATGTCTTCAAATGATAAGAAAAGATATTAGCTCTTCTCAAACTTTTCATTCCAAGCGGCCACTCACTTTCCCTCCAGTGTTTTGGGAAATAGTAATGTAGTCATGTCTATTGAGTACAACTTGTGATACGTGTGTTTGTGTGTGTGTGTGTGTGTGTGTGTGTGTGTGTGTTTACTAGTAACATGGAAAAAGCTTAATATGACCTTCATGTTAGCCTTTTAGTAACGTATCAGTTACTAAAAGATGTGTTTCTTAGTCTGAGTCTTCTTTAGAAATGTGCTAATTAAAATTAGGTCTATGTAACAGGATGTTCTGAATAGTAGACCTTTTCTTTCTCTTTAATCAATTTAAGCCTTGCTTTTTCAGAGACTGTAGATCTGCTTTAGGGGATCTCTATATGCCTAGAGCCCTTGGACCCTTGGATTTAACTATATCAACATGATTGTATAAGAAGCTGTTCTGCAGAGGCATGCTGCGTCTCCAAATGGTGAAAATGGTACCAAAATGTTGCATCCACACACACATGTGCATGTGCATGCACACACATGGAATTCAATATCTAATAACTATTTAGGGAACTTTAGTTATGTGTCAGCCACTGTTTATACATTTTATAAACATTTATTTTATAAACATTTAATCTTAATCTTATAATATTTACTGCAATCTATGAGGTGGTTACTAGTATGTCTATTTTGCCAAAAAACACAACGAAGCTTAATGAGATTGTTACTTGTCCACACGATACAATTAGCAACTGGTGAAGCCAAGATTCGAACCCAGCTTTGTCATATTCCAAAGCCAGTTGTTGTTTTTACCATTATGATGCCTCTCCCAAACAAATTATATTTTTTAAAACATTTACCTTATTCCATTGTTTTATTTCATCTTGTACCAAAAAAGTCTTCAGGTAGTACACCCCCTGCCCCACACACCCTACACCAAATTATATAGAGATGGAGGAGAAGAAAGAAACAAGTAGAGGGGAAGATGATGATTTCTATGTTTAAGTGTTTCGTTTAAAACAATAAACTAGAAATCAGGAGTTTATGGTTTGATTTTTCTTCTCCTGTTTTCACTTTGGTTAATTGAGTTATTCAGTATATCCTGGTATGAACGGTTCTTTGTAACAGTTCAGATAAGCAAGAATTCTTCCTCTTTCTGTGTATTATTTTCCTCCTTTGAATTAAATAAATGGTTTCATTTGGAAAAAAGCAGGATGAAAGCTTAGGCCTATTGCCATTGATTCCTTAGTGTTTTCCTAATGTTTTTATTTTATAGAGTGGGCAATCAGGAATACAGGAGTCTTTCTGAAGTCCGATGGATAGTATTGAATGTGGGGAAAACTGGCGCTACTAAATAATATAGTTTGTAAAATGTCATGGTACAGAATTTGGATGATTCCAGTTCTAAAAAGTTAATGACAATATACTCATCCTTTTAATGGAAAAATTACTGGGAGGTTCCTGGCTACATAATCCATCATACTACAGAAGACTTGCTGACTTATGCTTTGTGACGGGCCAGTGAGAAAAATATACAAACTCATACACCAATGTTGCAAATCAATTCTGCGGCAAAGTGGAAATAAGTCTTGTACCAATAAGCAGTAAGACCTAGAGGGGAGAAATCCTTTTCTGAATTTCCAACTTGCAGATAGAAAGAGAAGCCATCAATCATGCTGGAGAGCTTCCATTTCAGGGCCATTGTTCTTAAAGACAAACCAGATGAAATCAGACAAGACCAGAATATGCAAAGGCCTTTGGATTTTTCCAGTCTTGGTGCAGGGAGGAAGCAGAGAGAAACAAGACTTTCTTTCCTTTTCTTCTAGATGTGAAATGTGAAGTCCAGCAAAAGCATGCACATAGTCTCAGTTTATTGTCAAATGACCAATTAATCACTCCACAAATGGCTATTAATCATACACATTAATGAGATATTCTCTTTGCTCTGGCAAATACAGATTCTGTGGAAATCCTTTCTCCTTGGTACCCAAAGCAAGCTAAAAGCATGCAGAACTCAATTAATCTTGAAGCAGCATGGGGTGTTTGAAATTGCTCACAGTTTGAAAAGAAGCAAACAGCAAAGACATTTAAACTTGTCCATATTTCACTGTGTAAATTCAGAAGCACTTAATCATTCCCTACACATTCTTTTGTTCCCTTTCTTCCTCTGTCATGTTATAACTGTGTTTTAAGCCTTCCCATTTCTTCCCCCAACCTTGTACACTGAAGCACAAACCAAAAAGAGTGAGGCTTCTAATAAATTGGATTCTCAGTCTTCTTGGATATACAATGAATAGAAACAATGTCTGTGTGTGTGTGTGTGTGTGTGTGTGTGTATGTGTGTATATAATATCATATATATACATGATATTAGAGCAAAAGGCCTTTATATCTAGTTGCATAAATTATGAATTGAATGCCATTGCTTACTAAGCAACACCTAGGTTAGGGTTCCACTTTCAGACAGAACTGGATTGACCTAGGGAGGAAATCCTATGAAGTTTGTCCCAGTTAAACTGTCTGCAAAGGATTCAATTTTTATAATTGAATGCTTTACTTTAATTCAACAGATGTTCATTAGATACTTATTCTGTGCCAGGCCCTGTGCTAAGTGCTAAAGATGCAAATGTGAATCAGTTTTATTTCTTCCCTTTATGGAACTTACAGTCTAGTGATAGAAATGAACTGTTGTTTCCCTAGGAAAGTAAAAGCAGAGGGAAGAACCAGTGTGAGGAATGAAAGCACAAAAGAGTGGAATATGTAAGGGATGGTAAGTAATAAAGGAAGGCTAGACATTAGTTGCCCAGGGGAGGAGGCTGAGCACGTGTAGGGATTGATGTTGGGAAGGAAGCTTGAAGCCAGATTGTCAAGGGCGTTGTATACACTTCTAAATACACTGGGGAGCTACCAGAAGATTCTGTCCAGGGACCTGTCATGATTTGTGTCAGGACTTTGAGCCTAAGGCCATGCCTGGAAAAGACATTTGTTGGTCTTAGAATGAGAGTGAGTGGATTTGGCACGGGGAATGTACATGAATAACTGCACCCATGACAGCTGATTGCAATACATTTGTTTCATTAATAGCCCCAATTCTTCACCCTTCCCTGGAGCCACACCTTGTTCACCATGAAGTTTCACGCTGTCCTCCCTCTGTTAGCAGGGCTCTTTCCTGCTGGGTTTGACTACATTATCTATCGACACATTGTCACTTCTGATTCATTCTAAAATAAAGTTGCAAACCTAATTGCCTCCTTTTGCACCCTCAGGTTACATTTGGATATCAAAATCTGATCAGCGGCCAGCTTTTTAGTGGGCTCTGCAGGGAAGTGAAGGGAACCCTAGTCCATAGTACTAAAGGACACGGGGAAATAGATACTTCAAATCTCGTTCCAGGTCTTCAATAGCAATGGCTGTCACTCGTTTTGCTGTTTAATAGTCTAAGAGCAAATATATTTTCCTGCCACAAAAAAATTGATTTTCTTCTCAAAACCACTTAGTGTCAAGAATACTGAAGTTTACATGTTATTTCTTCCAAAATAAAAAGCTTGGCCTTGTTATACTAACAACTCTCTTCTGGGTTAAATTTACAAAGTCTCTCACTTTAACTGAACACTTTTTTTCTGTGAGCCACATGGGACAAATATAACTAATTAAAAGTAGTTTCTCTGATTGTTAAAAAATTTCTTAAGCAGTGCGTAGTGGCAGAAGCCTGTTGGGTGGGGAGTTTGAGTTCATCCCTCAAACTTTCTTTATGTTTTCCTCCCTCCTTTTTTAAGTACAAAAGGAACACATGCAAGGGGCTTTCCTGTATTTTTAAAACCAACTTTGAAACTACAAAAGATATTATTTATATACAATAAAATGTATCCATTTAAAATATATATTTGATTAGTTTTGACAAATGACCATTTCTTGTAGCCACCACTGCAATCATGATACGGAATATTTCCACTGCCCTTGTGCCCCATTCCAGGCAATCCCTAACCCTCAAACCCAGCCCTGGGCAACCACTGATTTGCTGTCCATCACTGCAGATTAGATTTCTATTTTCTACCATCTCATAAAAATGGACATCATGTATTCATTACATATTAAATATACATTATGTGTACTCATGTCTGTTTTTGTATTTTGTTTTTGTTCATCATAATCATTTTGAGATGTTTGCATCACTCATCCATTCTTCATAATTACTGGGTAGTCCAGAGGCAAAAAAGTCATTACATGAAAAAGATACTTGTATTAGTCCGTTTTCATGCTACTGATAAAGACATACCCGAGACTGAGCAATCTACAAAAGAAAGACATTTACCTGGACTTGCAGTTCTAGGTGGCTGGGAAAGCCTCACAATCATGGCAGTAGGCAAGGACGAGCAAGTGACACCTTACATGGATGGCGGCTGGCAGAGAGGGAATGAGGAAGATGCAAAAGTAGAAATCCCTGATAAAACCATCAGATCTTGTGAGACTTATTCACTACAATGAATATGTATGGAAGAAATTGCCCCCGTGGTTCAATTATCTCCCACCAGGTTCCTCCCACAACACATGGGAATTACGGGAGTACAATTCAAAATGAGATTTGGGTGGGAGCACAGAGCCAAACCATGTCAATAGTTGCACATGGATGTTTATAGCAGCACAATTTGCAATTGTAAAAATATGGAACCTACCCAAAAGCCCATCAATCAGCGAGTGGATAAAGAAAATGTGGTATATGTATACCATGGAATACTACTTAGCCATAAAAAGGAATGAAATAATGGCATTTGAAGCAACCTGGATGGAATGGAGGCCATTATTCTAAGTGAAGTAACTCAGGAATGGAAAATCAAACATCGTAGTTTCTCACTCATAAGTGGGAGCTAAGCTATGAGGATGCAAAGGCATAAGAATGATATGATGGACTTTGGGGACTAGGGAGAAAGGGTGGGAGTGGGGTGAGCAATAAAAGACTACACATTGGGTACAGCGTACACTGATCAGGTGATGGGTTCACCAAAATCTCAGAAATCACCACTAAAGAACTAAACATCACCTTTTCCCCAAAAACTATTGAAATAAAAAAAGTTAAAAAATTTACTGGGTAGTATTCATTTTATGAGGACACAATAATTTATCTATTCACCTGTCTGTGTATATTTGGACTGTTTCTGGTTGGGGGTTATTTTGAATATGACTCTTATGGACATTTGGGTAAAAGTCATTGTCCAGTTGTATGTTTTCTTTTCTTTTCCCTCTTGTAAGACTGTACATTGATATAACCATTCTGGAGATTACAAAACAAAAGATTTGAATATTAACACAGAATTATCTCTCCTAGAAAAAAATTTCCAAGGAAATCACTAAGGGGCATTAAAATATTTGCTACAAAATATTAATCACATTTGTTTAGAGTTATAAAAAAGTTGAAAATAATTTAAACATTTAGCTATACTAGATTGATTAAACTGTAATTCAATCATACAATGGAACATTTTATAGCCATTAAAGATTCTGTTGTAGACATGCATTTATTAACAACAAAAGATGTTCTTAATGTGCTGGAGAGTTAAAATTAAATTTCAAAACAGTTTGCATTGTATGATTTCAAATATAGATAGATTCACTAGCACACATACAAGATAGATAAAAGATGATTGATTCATAGATATTCCAAAATGTTCACAACAGTTGTTTCTGAGTGACTGTATTTATCTCCTTCTTTATTATTATATTTTCTTTTTTTTTAACTTTTAAGTTCAGGGGTGCAAGTGTAGGTTTGTTATTAAATTAGTTCAGCCATTGTGGAAGACAGTGTAGTAATTCCTCAAAGACCTTAAAACATAAATACCATTTGACCCAGCAATCCCATTACTGGGTATATACCCAAAGGAATGTAAGTCATTCTGTGATAAAGACACGTGCATGCATATGTTCATTGCAACACTGTTCACAATACCAAAGACATGGAATCAACTGACAAGCTTATCAACGATAGACTGGATAAAGAAAATGTGGTACATACACACCGTGAAAAACTATATAGCCATAAAAAAGAACAAGATCATGTCCTTTGCAGGGACTTGGATGGAGCTGGAAGCCATTATCCTTAGCAAACTAACAAAGGAACAGAAAACAAAATACCACATGTTCTCACTTATAAGTGGGAGCTAAATGATGAGAACACATGGGCACATAGTGGGGACAACATGCACAGGCCTTTTGGAGAGTGGAGGGTGGAGGGTGAGAGAAGAGAGAGAAACAAGAAAAATAACTAATGGGTACTAGGCTTAATACCCAGGTGATGAAATAACCTGTATAGCAAATCCCCATGACCCATGTGTTTTCATTTCACTTGGGTAAATATCAAAGAGTAGAATTGTTGGGTCATATGGTAAGTGTATGTCAACTTTATGAGCAACTGCCTAGTTGTTTCCCAAAGAGGTTGTATAGTTTTACATTCCTATCAGCAGTATATGAGCATTGCAGTTGTTCCACATCCTTACTAACATGTGATAATTTAATCTATTTAATGTTAGCCCTTCTAGAAGTTGTGTACTAGTATCTAATTGTGGGTTTAATTTGACTTTTCCTAATGAATAATGGTGTTGAACTTATTTTCAGATTCTTATTTGCAATTTGTATACTTCCTTTGGTGAAATGTCTTTTCAAATTTTTTTGTCCATTTTTAAAAGTCAGGTTATTTGTCTTATTCTTGAGTTTTAGTAGGTTTTGCATATTTTGGATACAAAGATTTTCTTTGTTAAATATATATTTTGTTAATATTGTTTCATAGTGTCTTGCCATTTTATTTAGTAACAGTGTCTTTTAGAGAACAAAATTTACTTTTGATAAAATCCAATTTTTTTATACTTTGTGATTTTTGTGTCTTACGAAACCTTTATCTAACATAAGATTGTACATATATCTTATTTTTTTCAGATGTTTTATAGTTTTATGTTTAACCTTTAGGTTTATAATCTATTTTGAATTAACTTTTGTATATGGTGTATATGGCTTCTGCATGGGAGATTGTCTCTTTTTCCCCAGTTATTAATTTATTTAATCATTTATTTATGTAATGTATCATGGATATTTATTAGGATATTTATAAATGGTATGGATATCTATTTTGTACTTTGAGTTATAATACTACTTTATTTATTTTCTTGCACAAATTGTTTCAGCTTTAGCCACTGGGAGCTTCTTCAGTTGGCTCCAATGACCTCTTGACATACCCCCATCAATGTGTTTTTTAATTCTGTTTTGTGTTTTGAAAACTTCCTCACTGTCTGGCACTATGAGATGTTCAAAGCTCATCTTGTATATTTCCTGTTCCAGTCCTAGAACCAGCCATTTTGCATATTTTGTGAAACATAACCTTTGAATCTCACACATAATCATCATACGTTTCATATCCTATCTTTTCTTTCTTTAGAGTTTCAGTTTCTGACATCTTCCTACTTCAGGGAAAACTTTCTGGGCCTGTTGAAAGAGGAGATCATTTCCTTTGACTTCATTTCTTTCACAATTGTCTATTCAATCACCTCTTTGCAATAAACATATTTTTCCTCCACATACACATATCCTTATGGAAAGTTGATTTCACTTCTGGGTCTTTGGCTGCCACTACTGCTTATCATGTATTGTCGGATGTTAAAAAGCAGGTCCAGGAGAGAAATGCACTGAAACAGACATTGAATAAATCCTTTAGATGCAATAATGATTGCCCATAGAGGAGGTAGGCCAATAGGCTTGATGCCAATAAGATGATGCCAATTTCAGCATAGCAACATCAACTTCAATACAATGTTATTGATATAAGCATTTTAGCATTAGAGTAGTATCATTGGCACCAGTGGAGAATGGGCCTGATTAAGGCTATTTGACACCCAGCTGACTCAGAGTCATTAATCATTTTCTTCAGGGGCTAGGACATGTGGCACACTCTGTATGTGGGAGATAAAGGGGCACTTGAACAGTACTTGATGGTATCCAGATAGATTCTATACCATTTGTTGCTAGCAAGTATTTTTTTTTTAATTACTTAGTTTTAATTTAATAAAAATAGTGGGGCATAATATGTAATGGAAAGACTGAATATCTTCTATCATTTTAATCCGCATGTGCTTTCTAGATTAGGAGACCTGAGAAGTTTTGGAATAAAGAGTATTATTCCACGCATTGCTTCCAGTAGGTTAACTCTTTTTCCATGTGGATGGCAAGATCCCAGCTTTGGCTTGATTCCTAGACTTTACCTATTTTCCTTCCACACAGCCTGTGGACACTTGCACTTCACGTGCAGGCTCAATCACCTTTCAAACTATTGGTAAGATCCCAAAAGTTTCAGATTTCCAAGTAAATGGGATAGTTACAGAGGATCTGGGACTTAAACAAAACAAAAAACAAAGAACAACAACCTAGTTGTGGATAACACAACCTTTCATCTAAAAGGGCATGTTAGCAGAGATCTTTGAGCCACTGGACAGGTAAATTCTTCATAAGAAATGTTTCCCAGGGGCGGAGCAAGATGGCCGAATAGGAACAGCTCCAGTCTCCAACTCCCAGCGCGAGCGACACAGAAGACCGGTGATTTCTGCATTTTCAACTGAGGTACTGGGGTCATCTCACTAGGGAGTGCCGGACAATCGGTGCTGGTCAGCTGCTGCAGCCCAACCAGCGAGAGCTGAAGCAGGGCGAGAGCTGAAGCAGGGCGAGGCATCGCCTCACCTGGAAGCGCAAGGGGAAGGGC
>NW_016819882.1:138609-142599 GCF_001698545.2 Rhinopithecus bieti | reverse complement strand
GATGAATTGATGTGAGCTGACGAGTTAAAGGGCGCAGCACACCAACATGGCATAAGTATACATATGTAACAAACCTGCACGTTATGCCCATGCACCATAGAACTTAAAGTATAATAATATAAAAAAAAAAAAAAAAAAAGAAATGTTTCCCTGTGGTCTTCATTCATTAGGATGCTGGAGTCAAGAGTTATTGCCATTTTTCTCAAGGCCTAAATTTTTATCTATCTAATTTGTCACCTGAGAGAATTCCCCTAACTACATACTTGTTCTAATCTAGAAATAGTGCCTGGTCATGAATGCTACCACCAAGCATCATTTGACTTTTCAAGGACAATGCCCTTGTTTAAAACACCCTTAACAATATTTTGGTCTTGGACTACCATCTATTATTTTATCCCATATACTGCAAATATCACACTTTATTTGTTTCACATACATGAATCATCTTCATTCTATTTAAATTTATGGTCTACATATATTTTAGAGAGATTTCTTTGTTTCTATCACTAGAGATTTAATGGTGAGCATAACAGACATGATCTTGGTGTTTCATTGCCAGCTGAGATGTAGAAAGAGGCAAAGGACCTTCACCCTGCTGAAACCCACATGCAAGAAACCAACAGACAGAAGTAAAAAACAATATTTTCTATGGGACTAGCAAAGAGCAATGAACAAAGGAAGCCCCAATAAACTGAATTCCAGAAGGAAATGAAAGTTTCACAGATGAGCAGAAAACCATGACAGCTTCTATACCATAAGGCAGTTTCCTGATTTGAGTGGAGAGAATGGAAGAATTAGCTTGACATATGCACACAGACATTGTAGTAATGAAATTAGCTGATTCTTAGACAATAATATGGGCTGGGGACAGGTTGGAATCCAAAAGAGACAGAGATCCCCCCCCAAAAAATGGTTTGACCTGAGAAAATTTTCCCACCACAAATTTTGCCAGAAAAGTGGCAGTGGGAGAAGATCTGGAAATCAGAGAGAAGTTGCAAACTTCTGCACATTCTGGAGGCTTGAATTCTAGGCCTCTGCTTAAGCTGAATTAAAGGAGAATTAAAAGTCTTTGAAACTATAACCCAACTTTATTCTAGCTTAATATTGACAAGGTCAAACAGTTAATCTTGCTATGCGAGACTGAAAGTTAGGCTAATCACAGATGAGCTCAGTCTATTGAAAGCCAAGGTTCAGTTTCAGATCAACTTAATTCTGGCCATAGAGAAATGGTTTATAATATCTGAAAAGTAAGCAAAATAAAAGAAAATAATTATATGTCAGTCTTCACTGTTTCATGTCCTAAAAACTACATGTGAATTTCTCTATGTGAGAAAGCAAGAAAATGTGGTATATAATCAAAAGTAAATATACTCAACAGAAGACTAACAGAGGGCCTAGTTATCTGAATTAGTAGAAGTACCCTAACACAACTATTACAAAAATGTAAAAGGGTTTACAGAAAAAAGGAGATGTAATGGTGAAAATATGGAATATTTCAGGAGAGAAATAGAAGTTTTCAAAAATAATTAAATGAAAAGTTACAAATAAACAATAAAACATCTATCATCATTTGATGGGGCGGAATTAACATTAAATTGGATAGGAGGAAAAAGCATCAGTAAACTTTAGGATATATCAATTAAAAAGTAACCGGAATAAAGAGAAAACATTGAAAATAAACACAGGCAAACAAATCTTTAGGGATACCATAAGCTATGAAGTAAGTCCCAGAAATAAAGGAAAAAGAAAATAGGGCAAAAAATTACTTGAAGAAATAATGACTGAAAAATTTTCCAAGTTTGATGAAAGTAATAATGTATAAATCCAATAACTCAATGAATCTTAATCAGGATAAATATCAAGAAAACCATACTGAGAGGTGTCATAATTAAATTATTAAAAACCAAAATAAAGAGAAAATCTCAAAAACAATTGGAGAAAAAAAGACACAAGAAGGAACTTCTTATACACTGCTGGTAAAATACTAAAATAGTTCAAAGACTTTGAAAACTGTGTGAGAATTTCTTATAAAGTTAAACATATGCTTATTTTACAACCCCAGAAGTCTATTCCTAAGTATTTACCCATTAGAAATAGGTTCAGTCCCAGATCAACTGAATTCTAGCCATGGAGAAATGGCTTATAATCTCTGAAAAATAAACAAAATAAAAGAAAATAATTACATCTCAGTCTTCACTCTTCTATGTCCTAAAAAACTTATGTCCATTAAAAGACTTGTATAGTGTTTAAAGCAGCCTTAGTCATAACAGTAAAAAACAAAAAACAAGTTAAATGTACATTAACAGAAGATTAAACAAGCAAATTGTGATAGATTCACACAATGAATTCATCAATACCAAGAACAAACAACTGATAAACACAACATGAGTAAATCTCATGGACATATGTTGAATGAAAAAAGCCAGACCAAAAAAGAATACATACTATGTGATTCCATTGATAAAAAATTCAAGAACAGAAGAAGCTAATCTATGGTGGTAGAAATCAAAGTGAGAATCAACCCTAGAAGTTCACGGGGTTGACTAATGGGGAGTGTAGAAGTACTTTTTGGGTTGATGGAAATGTTCTATATCCTGATTAGAATGCCCATAGTATCTTAAACTGTATGCCTATGAAGATGTACACTTTCTGTAGGTTAATTAGTTATTCCTCAGTGTAAAGAAGATAGAGTCTCTTTCCACACGGAGCTTTCATATTAGTGTGGAAGAAGGAGCATCATACACAAGTATACAAATCCATAGTTATAAACCATGATGAATACTAGGAAGAGCAAGACAAAGACTTAAGGATTGCAGAGAGACTAATCTACATCCGGGGAATCAGGGAGGGCTTTTCAAAGGGAATAACATTTGAACTGGGAGCTGAAGGTTGAATAGATGATAACTAGGAGAATGTTGACGGTAAGGGGAGGAAAGAGCATTCCAGGCAGAAGGGATCAACCGACTGTCCAAGAGACCTGAGCAAAGGAAGGCATATGACAAATTCAGAAAGAGAGGTATTGTGATGGGATACCATACAGTGAAGAGTAAGAAAGGTGACGAGTAAGGCTAATCGTGCATGGCACATTTAAGATCATAATAAAGATACTACTTTTTGTCCTAAGGATATCAGTGAATGACTCAAGTGTCTTACATAGGAAGCTGGAATGATCAACTGCATTTTCTAAGGCTCTCTTTCATAAAGGAAGAACACATTTTCCAAAACTCCCTTCATAACTTAAAGAATGAATGTGAAGTGATCAAGAATGGATATGGGGAAATCAATTAGGAGGTTATTGCTCTTGCCCACTGGTTGTCATGTTCACTTGGGTGACGTCAGTGGCAATAGTGATAGAAATATTCAGGCAGGATTTCTAAATGGATTAGATCAAGGGCCATGATAAACAGTTGTTTCCCACCATTACTACTACTAGGTGTCTGCTCTGTGAAACTAGAAGGAATCTGATGCCAGTCACTGAGATCGCATAGAAATGAGGAACTACATTGTAGGAACAACACATGAGTTATATATATTTTTTAATAACTAGTTGCATTTATCAACAGATTATGAGGCCTATTTTTTTTCTTTTTTTTATTATTATACTTTAAGTTGTAGGGTACATATGCATAACATGCAGGTTTGTTACATATGTATACTTGTGCCATGTTGGTGTGCTGCACCCATCAACTCGTCATTTACATCAGGTATAACTCCCAATGCAATCCCTCCCCCCTCCCCCTTCCCCATAATAGGCCCTGGTGTGTGATATTCCCCTTCCCGAGTCCAAGTGATCTCATTGTTCAGTTCCCACCTATGAGTGAGAACATGCGGTGTTTGGTTTTCTGTTCTTGCGATAGTTTGCTGAGAATGATGGTTTCCAGCTGCATCCATGTCCCTACAAAGGACACAAACTCATCCTTTTTTATGGCTGCATAGTATTCCATGGTGTATATGTGCCACATTTTCTTAATCCAGTCTGTCACAGATGGG
>NW_016819882.1:100236-135850 GCF_001698545.2 Rhinopithecus bieti | reverse complement strand
GGTTCAAAGAACATCTTTATTTCTGCTTTCATTTCGTTATGTACCCCAGTAGTCATTCAGGAGCAGGTTGTTCAGTTTCTATGTAGTTGAGTGGTTTTGATTGAGTTTCTTGGTCCTGAGTTCTAGTTTGATTGCACTGTGGTCTGAGAGACAGTTTGTAATAATTTCTGATCTTGTACATTCGCTGAGGAGTGCTTTACTTCCAATTATGTGGTCAATTTTGGAATAAGTGCGATGTGGTGCTGAGAAGAATGTATATTCTGTTGATTTGGGGTGGAGAGTTCTATAGATGTCTATTAGGTCTGCTTGGTGCAGAGTTGAGTTCAATTCCTGGATATCCTTGTTAACTTTCTGTCAGGCTCTGTGGTGCAATGGATAGCGCATTGGACTTCTAGCCTGACTCAAGAGATTCATGAGTTGTATTTTGAACAGATACAGATTGATATGTCTTTGACATCTGCAAGGGAATCTTGATTATGAAGTTTACATGCACAAAAATGGCCTGGGCTGGGAATATATTTACTGGGAATTTGGGAGTCAGCTATTTACTCTGATGATTCAAGTCACAGGCATTGATGATATCATCTAGGGAATCATTAAAAATTGACAAGATCTTACAGCCAAACCTTGAGAGCCTCCCAATATCCAAGGACCAGGTAGAAAGAATATGCTAGTGAAGGAAACTCTGGGATAGCCAGATAAATAGGAGGGAAACTTACGGGGCCCTCACATAAGCCAAAGGAAAATGTTTCATGAGTGAAGGAATGGAAAGCAGAGTCTAAAGTTTTTGAGCAACCCAGTAAAAGGAGAATGAGAAAAATGCCTGTTTCATTGGTAAAATAGATTAGATTTAGGTGTCTATAGGAATGAAAAGGTTTCACTGCAATAGGCATTCCATCTACAGCTGTACACAGATGAGCTAAGGGGACTTAGAGAATTCCCAGAAATTATCCAGAAATATTCTCATATAGGCACATGCCTTTTTCTGTGGAGAGGATCTACAGGCTTACTCATATGTTACTCTAAGAGAATCAACTATCTGCTGCCCCTTGCTTGGTGTATGTGTATGCATGCATGTAGGTGTTCTTTTTTAGACTCTGGCTGATCTTTGCTGAAGAACATCAATATTTAGTTTATCTCTCTCACAGTAACAGAATGAACAATATAAAGCAGGTTTCAGTTTTTTCCTTGATAAGCAACTTTTCAATAGAATCTTTGGTATTGGAAAACAATGTTGAATGTAGGCCCAGAAGAATGGAATTTTTAGCCCCTTCCTCGCTGTGAGATCTTTGGTGAGAGGCTTAAACATTGTATATCTCAGTTTCCTTGTCTGTAAAATAGGTAAACTAATAGCAACTTAGTAGAGTTATTGGTAGCATAGAATGGTATGTTGATTTAGAATGCATTTTGGAAATTACAAACTGTTATACAAAGACAATTATTCTTATATATACATTATGTGAAGAGATGTGAAAAATGGGAGAAAACATCTTGATTAGGGTTATGGTAGACACAAGTGGCTAGGCAAAGGTAAAAAGCACAAAAGTGGTTGCCAGAAGTTGCTATCCTGCTAGCATCCACCACACTGGCTCCAATAAAAACCAAACTGAAACAAAAAATTACCTCCATTTATAAGGTAGATCAGAGTTCATCAGAAAAGTAATGAAGTGAGATCAAAGGCCTTCATTTTTTGTGGCAAATAGAAAAATCTAATCGGAATCAAATATATATTATGTAAAGCAGGGGACAAGATGAAATTTAGTTTGAGAGCAAAATCTTTCAAGACCTAAATGTTGCCTTTTCTCCCTTTGCCAAATAGTTGCTTATTAGTTTCTTAGGTTTTTCACTCTAGAAGTTTGTATTCATATATGATGAAGTTGGTAAAATGCATTTTCTTTTCTCGGTAGTAAAATTATTTTTCTTTGGCCACACGTCAATGAAAATAACAAACTCTTCAGCTCCAAAGGGTCTAAAAAACTAGCTCACAACTAGTTTTTCATTGGGGTACTTGTTTTTATTAACTTCTCCATTAACAGTACAAATCTGTTGCCTGATTAAAGTGTCCTATGACATTGCCCTATTCCACTCAAATCTGGAAGTCTTCCCTACAGCAAGTGTTTTGAGATATTTTTTCTGATTCTGTGAAATAAAATATGGTCCAGATTTGACAAGCAAAGATTAAGTTGGAGCAGGTCCTTGGCCTCTCCTCCCTCTGTGGTTAAAGAGGAGCCTACTCCATCGCAGATTTTGCAGGTGTAAAAATGACCTTCCCCACTTACTGGGCTGTCTTTGGCTCGTAGGTAAGGACAAGCCCAGAACTGTAATGGAAACCATCTCTTGTACAACATTGGCTTTGACTCACAATTTAAATATAATGCAGGTTTACTAAAAATTAAAATGCCTTTTAAAAAAGTTTTAGATACAGATATGCTTGAGAAAATCTTATTTTCAAGATAATTAAATATAATGCAGTCTTTTGGTATGTATTAATTGAACTACATTGATTTTTAAAAAATATATGGGGTGATGCCAGTAAAGCAGGATGTCATTTTCTTTGCAATTATTTGCTTTCGAAATAGTCTTGTGAGGAGACTTAAGTCTTATTTTAACAATATTGTCAATGTTTAAATATTTCCTAAAACATGTTTTGGAGTTAGAGTCAGAGTATTTTCCTGCCTAACCTTCTTTACCAGACTCGCTTCCAAATGAGTCTTGATATTTGGAGAAATGAAATCTGCCAGCAAAGATGGCAAAGATGGCAAAGATGGAGGAGATTTTCTACCACAGAGAATATTCACATATTTCAGCTTTAGGCTTTGAAGACTTATTTCAAATAGTCATTCCAAACTTGATTTTAGGAGTGGCAGCATTGTTGAAAATGAGAAAATAAAATTTTTGATTATGTTAAAGGTAGAGTGGCACACAGTTAGTTCTTTTTTTCATGGTGTAGGGGTGAGTCTTGTTTTATTAACTTCTCCATTAATAGTACAAATCTGTTGCCTGATTGAAATGACTTATGAAATTGACCTATTCCATTCAAATCTGGAAATCTTGTCCTATAGCAAACCTCACCCCATTTTGCCCAGGACTTTCTCACTTTTGGCACAGAAAGTATTGCATCCTAGGAAGAATAAGAAAGACCACTCTAGACAGAGGACTGTTTTTGTTTGGATAATGGTAATCTTAAGGTGCTTGGACTTCATTATGGTATATAGAGTTTATATAGAATTTAAGAGAGAATAACAAACTGCTGTCATAAGCTGCTAGTTTTAGTCCAATAACTCTTCTTTCCTTCTTTCATTTTTAGTAATAGAACCCTAGATTTATAGCTTGGAGCAAAACAGCTCAAAATAAGGACTATATTTTCTAGTTTCCCTTCTAGCTAGGTGTGGTCTTATGACTAAAAACTGTATAATGGGACATATGTGTAAGTGATGCTTGGAGCTTCTGAGACGTGTCCTTAAAGGGAGGGAATGTGCCCTTTGTCTCCACTTTCCACACCTGCTACCATATTTGATAATGATACGATCTTGGGAAAGAAAGTCATGCCCAGTGGAGCCTGGGTCAATAGCACTATGGAACTCCATATCTTCCCTGGATCTTCTTGACCAACAGACAGAGAAGTAAATTTCTGTATTTCTAAAGCTGTTGATATTTGAGGCTTTCCTCTCACCCAAAGTTGAATCAAATCCTCTGATAAGGAGTTTTAACAAAATGATTTTCTCAGCTCCTCTATGGTCAGAGGAAAACCCACACCTTCTTAGGTCATGATTCCTCATTTCAGTTTTGCAATCTTTATTTGCCTTCAGAGTTATAAGGCTTTAAATTAAGAATTAATTTTAATTTACTTTAATTTAAAGTGTAAAATACAGGTCGAAGGGAAGGTTTTACAAAGGAAGAGGAAATCAAACCAGACATTCACTTTTTTGACATTTTTTTGACAACCTCTCCTACGAGATTTTGGAGGTGGGGATTTTGTAGAGTTTAGGGGAATCTTGAAACTCTTTACTCTTCTTGTATTTAATGACAGCCCACTCCTTTGTCTCTCCTTATAACTCTAATAATTGCTGCTCAAATTGCTTCGTGGACACTTCTTACTTCACCAATATTTTTCTGATGTACCTTAAGGCTTCATCTTTAATCCAGTACTTCCCCCAGTCCAACCTTTATACCATATTCTTAGTTGATCTTATCTACTTTTTTATTACAATAAACTTTATTTAAACCGGAGTTCTATACACGTTGGCATACCAATATTTATTTTACTTTTATGTAGTTCCGGCTCTTTCTTAACCTATGACTTGTTTGCTTCTGCCTTACTTCTAGCTGTCTTCCTAAATACAAATGTACACTGACTGTGTTAAATATTAACTTGCTATTTTTAGAGTACCGTTTATTTTCTCTTTTCTCTCCCATCTAAAAGAGACAACTTTGAATTTCTCTAAGTGTGGGCCAGAGAATTCAAATGCTTTTGACTACATCCCAAACACTCCAACCCAGGGCAAACAAATACACACACACACACACACACACACACACACACACACACACACACAGAATATAATATAATGGAGGAGAAAACATTTCTTACAGTAAGGTGCATTTCATAAAGTAAGGGTAGGTATTCTTAAATTTTGTTTAATTTTATACACACATACAAAAGTACTATATGAGATTAATACTATGCACTTTATTTTCTAGACTCCTCTATTCCAGTCTATTTTATTCTCTTCCATTTGGTTCAAAATGAATATTTATCGTAATCAGCTAAATTTATTTCACAATCCATTAACAGCCATGATACACAATTTGAAAAATAGTTGTTAAAATATTCTTACAAGAAAGGAGGAAAAATGTCCCTAATATTTTCAGAGCTTGGCTAAAAAGCAACCACTGTAAGTTGTGTTTATGGGAGCAAAACCATATTTTCATTGTCAGAGTGAATTAGGGGATTGGATCTCATCTGCTTTTGTATTTTAAACCACTGTCATTATATTGGCCATTTCTACAGTGTTATCTCTAGAGCAGACTTTCTACTGCTTCAAGTTCCTACAGTCAACTGCTTTCTGGTAGGACAGATACCTTTTATGTAACTGAAATTCATAACGTTCAAAATTCAAATTGATTGGAAAGAACACCTTCTTCCTAAACATGTCTCTCATTGCTAATGGACTGAACATTTGTGCCTCCACAAAATTCATATGGTGAAGCCCAACCTCCAATGTGATGGTATTTTGAGGTGGGGCCTGTGGGAGGTGATCAGGTCATGAAGGTGGAGCCCATATAAACAGGATTAAAGCCCTTCAAGAAGAGATAAGGAAAGAACTTGTTTCTCTCTTTCTGTCTGTCTGTCTGTCTCTGTCAACCCTCACCCCCAACGCACATGTGAGGGTACAATGAGGAGAGAGCTATCTTTAAACTGGGAAAATGGGCGTTTATGTGTACCATGCTAGCACCCTGATCTCAAATTTCCAGACTCCAGAACTGTGAGACATAAATGTTTGTTGTTTAAGCCACCCAGTCCATGGTATTATATTATAGTAGCTTGCAATGACTAAGAGAACCATTGTAGGTTCTTTCTTTTTCCATTTGAGTGACATCAAGAGTTACCCACATTAGAAACCTATCATTCTTGACCACTGCCCTTTTCCTCAGACTCCAATGCCAACACCCATTTATTATTACTCACTAAGTCTTGCAAATTTTATAGCTTAAATATTTATGGAATTCACCCCATCGTCTCCAACCTTATCACTTCCCTCCAGTTTTTAACTCTCCTTATATCTCTACCTGGGTTACCACTGCAACTCTGTAATTACTTTCCTGCTTTCGTTTTGTCTACCTCAAATCCCATTTCACCACCGAGGCACTATAGGAAATAATCCATATTTCAAATCTGACTTAATGTTCTCTCAACTAAAATCTTTCAAAGACTTTGCATCCCCTATTGGATATGATCCAAATTCTTTAGAATTGCAAAGAAGCCGTTGGTGTGCTGGACCTTGCTTGTCATTCCAGCCTCACCTGTTGCACTGCCTAGCCTTGAAAGTGCTGTTCTGACAACACAAAACTGCTCTAGCACATACAATATGCTGGGACTCACATCCATTCACCTACTAATGCTTCCTCTGACCCTTCTGCATAGTCAAGCTCTAAAATTAATTTCAGGTATCTCCTCTTTTAACATTGTGCCCAACCTCTCTCTCCAGTGTGAATTAAACATTTCTCCCCTCTTCTCCCAAAATATCCTAAGATTTTCTCCTATTATAGTCATTATATGCTCTAGTTATTTGTTAAATGTGTGTTTTCTTATTAAGTCATACAGTAGACCTTAAGTAAATGTATGTTAATGAATGCATGAGTTAATAAATGCATTAATGAGTGAACTAACTTAGCAATAACATAGTGCCTGGAATAAGAACACACAATAGAAATACATTTTATTTGATTCTAGATATGAGATTGAGCTGGAAATATCCTCTGCTATCCAAAAGATCATTCTCTTTGATTCATATGATTTTGCTAACTGGGTAGGTGTTCTTTGCTTTCCACCGTTTTATATATGATCTTCCTGAACTAAAGACTCAGACAGAGATAGTGGCCTTTGCCGGGAGGGGAAAAAAAATCCCAGTTCACATTGTTTTCAGTAGACTACAAGGAGAGTTGCTTCAGTGATATTTCAGGAGATAGATGTTGATTATATTATTCCTATTCACTCAGCTGACTTTGCATTTTGTCATATTCTACAGGTTCTTAAAAAACTGGTCCATTCAAATGTCTCAAAGATTAATATCTGACTAAAAGGAAATTGGATTGACTTAACGGTATGTAGTAATTGACAAGAAGTTAAATAGCCTCAGAATTAAACAAAGTAAGCAAATATAAAGCCTCCTTATAGAAAGCACCTCAGAAGAATTTCAAACAAGTTAATATTTATACTTATAATACTATAATTTTCTCCAGTCCCCTTTTATTCTTCCTATATAACTATTCAATTATGGTAAAATCTTTATCATATTAGAAGCACTTATTATTTTATTTTGTAAACCAAAATAAAATTCTAAGCCCCAACTGACTGAATGGACTTTCTTCTCAGCCAAAGGGATTCAAACAAAACTGAAAAACTAGCCCAGGCCATGACAGGGAAGTGGAAGTTGGACATGTCTCATTATACCCTCCTCCCTTTGGAGTTTAGATACAACTGATCATCATGAACATTAAAACAAAGATCTTAACACTGATAAAATAGACTCTTTGTAACAATAAGACATCAAATTTCTCACTCTGTAATAATATCACATAACAGATAGCAGGTCCTGAAGGAAATTAAAGTCTTTTACCCCAAAATATATTTCTTTGACATATTTTTAAATGGCACTGCAAAGCTGTCTTTTATGGGAGACACTGACATTCTGTAGAGAATCTCCTTCCTTTATGAGGTCTGACACTTTTTAAGGTCCAGTGAGACATTCACATCTATTCTCTGTGAAGCCTGCTATGTGGAAGCTTCACCTACATAACAAGAACCTTGGCTTCCACAACCCCTCCTTTACCTTAACTCCAGCTGATTTCAACTCTTCAGGCACAGCTTAACCCTTTCAACCAACTGCCAAACAGGAAATGTTTTAAAAGACCTATGACCTGGAAGATGCTTGCTTTGACATGTCCCACCTTTCTGGGCTGAACCAATGTATATCTTACCTGTATTGATTTATGTCTTTGCCTATAACTTCTGTCCCTTAAAATATATAAAATCAATCTGTAACCCAATCACCTTGGTTCTCAGGACCTTCTGAGGCTGTGTCATAGGTCATGATCCTTTATCTTTTCTTTTATTTCTACCTTGGGGAAATAAATTTCTAAATTAATTAAGATCTGTCTTAGATACATTTTGGTTTACACCTTTAAATTGTGTGTATATCTCAGCACTTTGTTTTGGTCAAAACCTGGCCCATTTATTAATAGAGATAATATATAATTAGCAGAAATACCCATGTATAGCAACAAGAAAACCTATATTACTAATGCTTAAAGGATTTAGATTTCAAAGTCTCTTAACAACCTCGGGCTAAGAACACATGTTACAGAAGAGGAATTTGGTAGATGGATTGACCTTTAAGAAAGCAAACTCTTCTTTGTCTGTCAAGGCTACTTTGGCTAAGACAGAGTGAACATGGGGAAGTGCAAAATGACATGAGGGTGAAAAGGTATCTGGGTAAAATGATAGAAGTGATCTTAAAATGGGGGATGTAGTAAGAGAATTAGAAATAGAAGAATAAATGCAAATGTTCTCTTCCATTGTTTTTTCTTGGGTCACATGTTGTTAGGACAGGCAGATATTGCTAGGGTAGCATCTCTCTTGGGATGAGACTAGGCTGCTCTTAAAAAGTGATGTACAAACTAGAGAAGGGCCCAGTTTTGGGGACACTAATGTTTGAAGGGACAAGAAGAAACTGTGCAGCTCATGCATGATCTGGTTTAGGTTACCAGGGTAGAAAACCCTACAGTAAATTGAGGATGAAGTTATAACCAGTTATAAAGAGTATATATTTGTTTGGAGAGTCCTTTGGGATTGTGAGAGTAGCATGGTTCTTGAAGTTAGCAATACTGTTATTCTTTTCATGTATCACAACCAAAGTGAAATACAACTATATTTACCATTTTAAATAATCATATCTGCTTTTTGGACATAGACACTGTGTGAGCAAGAAGGGGTGAAAGAAAGATTGCTAGAAATAGATGTACATACAAATCCATATATACTTACATTTAATATATATTTGACAGTGAGATTTAATATTTGCTGGCATTTATTCCAACGTTTTTCTTTTTCTTAAAGGACTGAGGTTGATTTTCAAAATGATTTATCCCTACGGCTCCTACTAATACATCACCACTTTAGAATTTTGCTTCATACAGTTGTAGCTTTACCCACATGCCACAGAAAAACAAACCTTTTTAATATATGAAGGGTGTCAATGTTAGTCATGTGATTTGTAATGCTTTTGCTTAAGTATTGATTTTTTTCAAATTCAATTTTTATTGATTTCTCTTAAATATTAATCATTTCTAATGACAGCTTAAAAAATAGGCTGAGCCCCCTGAACATTCTTGCTACCCACTGCTTGTAGAAATAGAGTACGACTTTAGTATGCTTCAAATTAAGTCAAACAAAAACATACTGCTTTTTCATTTAAGGGTTTATTGTAATCAATCAAAATTTTATTTGTCCAAATCCAGGAATTTATGCAGAGTGTTAAACATCACTGTACAGTTTCACCATGAAAATTTGGTGCCATCTACGACCTCTAGCTCGTTTATCTATGCTTTGCCGCCATAGTTGCTTCCTGGCAAACTGTTTCTAGCCTTTAGGAGATCAGCGTTCTGCAATATTAGTGAAGTTGACAGGGCCCAACTTAAAATAACTAGGAAGTGGCAGATTGTTAACAGTTGCAGACGCGTTAACAGAGGCGTCTCCTGTACAAGTGTGTGGAAAATATTCCAATTCTCTTGGAAAATAAATGTCACTTCCCCAACATTGGTTATGCTTTAAATTTGTGATTGAGAAATTAGTGCTTCTGAGGAATTGAGTGCTAAACTTGGCAATAATTAGCTGTGAGGCTTCCAGTACATCATTTAAGCCCTCTGACCTTGGTTTCCTCATCCACAATAGCACCAGTGGCTCTGTGGGAGACAAACAGCACAGGCAGTTCACCACTTGAGCAGGTTTGTATTTAGAGTTTTTCTATGTAGGTTGTTGAGATTTGAGGATATATTTACCCACACAAACAATGTATTAGTGGCGGCTGGATTTTAGTCCAGTTCACAAAGCCCTTTAAACCCATAACACAGCTAAAATATTTTTTAAAATATGAATTTAAGATTGGATAACTTTTATTTTTTATTTTTAACAAACAAACAGTATTGAAGTACTATAAATTAAAGATAAATGTAATAAAGCAAATAAATTTTTTATTTTGCATTTTCAGTGACGGTGTTTGAAAATAACACTTAAGGACAATAAGGATGGATGTTAACGACAAAATTAAATACACTTCTATACACCATGAATGTATTAAAGTTGATAGGAAAGTTTTAAGAATTTTTTTTGAATAATTAATGGCCTTATTTACATTTGGGCATAGAAAATTTGGAGAAATAAAGATAAAACTAAAATGCCATTTAAAAATGTCTTCCCATTACCCTAGAAGATATTATTATAAAAAAAAACACTTTGGGCAATAATTGGTTTCTTGATTTTAACTAATCACAGGACATTGAATTTAACCATCATGATAAATCTTTTTTTTTTTTTCTTCTTTTTGTCTCACAAATAAATTTGGGTCAAAATACAATACAGTAAATAATATATGCAAGTGTCTGTTATTGTCATGGTGATGCAGAAAGAATCCTGCAGGATGAGAAGTTAATCAGGCGACAGTCTGGAGCTGGTGAACTGAGGAGAAAGGATATGGAAGAAGTGGCAGACATCAAGTGCCAGGGTTGATAAAAGAATACTATGTGTTTGGAAGTGCAGTTAATTCTATATAGGAACCACTGATGAATTTATCTATTATTCTTCTTTTGTTATGAACCTGATTTAGGCAAACTTGGATTCCAATCTAGGCTCTATCACTTAGTAGCTGTGTAATTCTAGGCAAATTTATGTAACATCTTCTTTTAATTTGTATAAAATGTACATAACATAAAAGTAACCATTTTAAAGTGTACAGTTCAGTAACATTTAGCGTGTTCACCAAGTTGTGTAATCACTACCTTTATCTGATTCCAAAACACTTTCCTCACTGTAAGAGGAAATTGTACCAATTAAGCAGTCACTCCCCATTCCCCTTTCTTCTCAGCCCCTGAAAACCACTAATCTGCTTTCCATTTTTATGGATTTATCTATTCTGGATATTTCATAGCAATAAAATCATACAACATGTGACATTTTGCACTTACTTCTTTAACTGTTTTTGAGCTTCAGTCTTCCCCATTATCTTCCCACCCGAACATGTACTTTGTTGTATGAATTATCATTGCACGAATTAAAATAAGACCATGTCCATAAAATACCAAACACAAACCCCGGAACCATGCATTCTGTTAAATAGTTCCTCTTTTATTGTTTGGTTTAAAATCATGGTGTATATCTTTGTATATGTATAGATATTATTCTAATCTGTGAGGATTTACTTACCATAAACTTTTTTTCCTATCACCAATACACTTTTTGTGTGACCTTGTTAATGTAGGTCTACTTAGGGATTTTCATCTTGGCCTGCAGTGCTGCCCTTTCCCCTCATTTCGTCTCCTGACTTCTTTTCTAAACATGGTTGTATTTCCATCCATTTGGTGGGTCCTGGGAATTTTCTTTTCATATCTGTGAAAACAGCAAGCTGACAAGCTTCTCCTTGGCATGACACAGCATGTGTGAATCTATGTCATGTCCAAGTGACTTTGTTCATAGTTAATTTGTTAAATTCCTTTGGAGAACAGACATGGCATTCCCTACTGAGCAATCAGCACAGCTGCGAAGCCAGGCAGTGGCCAAACAGAACCCAGTGGGAAATGTGTATTCAAAGTCCAGAGACAGCAGTCATGGCTGAGCCCCTGAAAGTTTACTGGCCTCTCTTTGGGGATACGCAATGTAAGTTGCCCAGGAGCCCCATGTTGCCCATGAATCTTAGGTATATAAGGTGCTTGGCTATGAAGGTTTAGTAGACATAAAGCAGCAGAAGGAGATACCCCAGAGTCATGATATAATCCAATTCTACTCTATACTCTTCCCTCTTTTGTTCCTTCTTTTCTTTTTGCTATCCTAATATTTTCCTTCTATCAAATCAGCTTTGATCTTGGTGTGGTGCTCCTTTGACAATTAAGTGATGAGGACTGCGGTTGACAAGTCATTATAGAGGGAGCTGTACTTTAAAAATAAATAAAATAAACGTTAGGCGTGATTCCTGTGAGTCAGAAGAGACCATGTGCCGCTACATCGTCTTGGGTAGACAGTGGGTGGGCAAAAAGGACAGCGTGTGCACAGTCTTCAATAAGCACTCCTAATAAAGTTAGCTCCAGCTGAGATGATCAAAGGCTGTTTTTCTCAACGCTAGCCTATGAATTGTGAAAGTCAGCCTGGCATTCAGAGGTTAGAATCACACATCTCCCTGAAATTATCCATACAGTCCAGGAACTGATCTCTGCCATCACGATAGGAAGACAAGCTCTGGCCCACAAGAGCTGGACATAAAGATTTCAAGGCAGCGAGACTAATGAGATGATCTACAAACTACAAACTTGGTTTCTCTTTGTGCTTCAGTTTTTTTTTTGTTGCTGTTTTTTTTCGGGGGCAGGGTGCGGTTTGGTTCTCATGTTCTGTTCTCTTAGGCTAATGTGATAATGGCTGAAAAAAAGAACTCGGCAGAGAAAAATGTGAAAATTTCAAGAAAAGGTCCTTCAGGACTCTGAAGCAGGGTCATAGAATTTTGTGGTAATTTTTCAACCTTCCTTCTTGGTTGAAAAAAGGTATACCTAGGTGTTGGTCTCATAAAGTTGAACTGAAACATCATGCAGAGAAAAGAGGTTTCTGGAAACTTCTAATTAGAAATGTTGTGTGTGTGTGAGAGAGAGAGAGTATGCAAGAGCGTGCCCATGGAGTCCACCAAGTACTGTACTAAAGACTTTCCATATGTTATTTCATTTATTTCTGAAAAAAGTGAGGTGGGTATTTGGGAAAGTTGAAATGAACAAATGGAAAGCAACATGCTACTACTGGTCAGGAAGCTTGTAAGTGTCAAGATCAAAACTTGAACTCAGGTCTCTCTGACTGCAAAACACTTTCCACTGTGCTACCTGCTCTTGTACTGTCTAGTAGGACCTACAGAATACCTAGTATCCTCCTCCTCTCACACATTCCCTCAAAGCCCATCTAGTTAACAATTGTAGATTGGATAATTAGTACCTGCAAAAGCTCTCAAAAACCTGAAGGTGAGGGAGCCAGGTCCTGTCTTCAAGGATGTCACAGTTTAGATGAGGAGGTAAGAAATGGACTTAGGTAACTAGAGCACCACGCAGAATGTGCTGAGGGAGTACCAGTACCAAGGAGCAAGAACCTCATTTCTAGCTGGGAGTGCCCAGGGGGTTTCACAGGGAGCTGACACTAGAACTTGACTTTCAAGGGTGGAAAAGATTAAGAAATGCATATGGGGAGGGATTTCAGGCTGGAAGGAGGAAAGAAAGAGGAAGGGACCCACAGACTGAGGGTGAGGACGTGTAAGTCATCCAGGTTGTCTGGGCTCTAAGCTAAGACCAACCGGATCTGGACCCTCACCTAAAGAGTTTGGACTTTGTGGTTTACGTTGCATCAGATGTTTGCAAGGGAGGAAATAAGTAGTAAGATACTAAAGGCAAAGTCCACAAATGGAAGACTGGCAGGCAGATTACTACAAAGATTGAAGTGGCTTTTTTGACAAACATATTATAGTAATAGTTTTAAAATTTGAGTAATTACTTAAAACGAGAGGGAATTTACATAACCATAAGTGGCTAGCATTTGATATGGCAACAATTGTCTGCAACTGAGAAGCAGCCCCTTTAGTTCTTCTGCTTCAGTTTCCCAGAGTCCCTGTCTAATTCAATGCCTGGATTGCTTTATTCATTTACCTTACTTACCTAGTTCCTGTGGGCAGTTGAGTTGGTAAACCCTACCTTAGGTCATCACCAGAAGATGGTCTATTGCCACAAAGTGGAAAAGTTCAAGATTCAAGTTAATGGTAACATAGCGGTTAATATTGTCATCACAGGCATATTAAATACATTATGATTCCATAGAAGGAAAAGCATTGGTTTATGAATTTACTAATCTTTCTTGATCTTTTCTTCTTCCATATTTCTTCTTATCAAAAGAGACAAGTGTTCTTAGATTTTCCCCTCAGTGAGCTCTTTGGTTTTGCCAAGAAAAGGGAATAAATAGAAGTAGAATAGAAAAAGCAACAGTATTTACAATGTGACTTCAGAGGCTGTATTAGTTTCCTCTTGCTGCTATAACAAATTACCACAAATATAGTGGCTTAATAGAAAACAGATTTATCATCTTATAGTTGTGGAAGTCAGAAGTCTGAAATGAGTCTCAAGAGGAAGCAGAACTATGTTCTTTCTGGGGTTCCTGGGGAAGAACCCAGTGCCTTGCTTCCAGCTTCAAGGCTGCCTGGATTCCTTGACTTATGGCCTCCTAGGAAACTACTTCACTCTGTTTCTGTCATCACGTCTCCTTCTCTTACTCTGATGCTCTTGCCTGACTTATAATAAACCCTTGTGACTACATTTGAGATACCCAGATAATCCAGGATAATCTCTCCATCACAAGATCCTTAACTTAATCACATCTGCAAAGTTCCTTTTGCCATGTAAGGTAACGTGTTCACAGGTTTTGGAGATTAGAACATAGATATCTTTGGTGGGGGCGGGGCATATTATTCTGGCTCACAGAGATCACAGTAAGATTCTGACCTCCACAAGAGTTGAATCTACCATACCTGCTCAAATTCCATGAAGAATGCTCAGAGCATTTTATTCCACAAGGACAGCTAAGAAAAATAACTAGAAGAGAAGGTAGAACATTGTCTTAAAATTGGCACAAGACCAAGGTACAAATCCTGATTCATGATGTTGGGCAGAGACTGAAGGAAGGTGAGCAAAGCAGGACCCTGTAGAGGAGGGTGCAGAAAGAGCATCTGGATAAATAACTATTTATACAGTGATTAATGACTGACCAAATATTTCATTGTGTGACTCCATGAGATTCTCACAAGAAAGTCAGCATCTCTAACCATGTTTTATAGGTGTATAAACAAGGCTCATGCTAGGTGACTTCTCAGAGACACACAGGTAATGAGACACAGAAACAGCCCTTATACTCAGATATATGTAACTGCAAGCCATATTATAAGGTGGTCTGCTGCACAATTTGCTGAAGACCAGACCGAAAGCATTAGTAAGTAATGTTCATACCAAGCACATTTTATGACTTATGAAGACTTCTGGAGGATTATTTGTTTTGAGCAGAATTACCTCTGGAGAAGATATAACTACCTCTACTTTAGAAGATGCTACCAATATCAGGATCCTATTAGAAAACAGAAAATGTTCTAGGTCTTTCAAACAAAGAGAGTGTAACAGAGGGGGTTGGTTAGAGAGATGTTGGAAGGCTGAAAGAACAGAAAGGTAATGCTGGATTAGTATTAGAAACTCTGAGAACTGCATGAAACAGCTATCGTCTCTAAGGTGGGGTGATGCATCAGGGCAGATGATTTGGTGTGACAGGAGCTGATGCCTGTGGTAAGTACCTGTGATTCTTACGACAAGTGGTGCTGGGTGTACCCAGGAAGCTGGAGGCCAGAGATGCAGCGTCTCTTGCTACTGGATGAGGCTGCTAGCACCCAGAGAGCAGAAGGAGCCCTTTCTCTCCCCCTTCTGCATTTCACACTCCTTCTAGTGCCTTCAGTAGTCAGTATCTACAGCAATCCAAGGCAAGGTGCTCTGGGAAATATGGATTGCAGACTCCAGGCCTGGCATGTCTGGGAAGAAAACAGAAGAGTAAGCAGAGAATGGCAGACAACAGGGAAATCACTAGCACAGAGGCTGAACTTGTTAGTGATAGCATTTATTTACATTTACTGTACTCTAGGTATTTGCCTGTAAAAATTCATTTAATTTTATAATCCTGCAAGGCAGGTACATTATCTCTATTTTACAGATGAGGAAATGAACATAACCAAGGCATCCACAGCTAGGAGTCAGTTGGAATAAAAATCATGAGTGTAAATTTACTCATATATCACATATTCATAGTCCATGTTCCCTTCACTATGCCAATAAACCCCACATGAATCTCCTTTTATTATCTTTTCTGAGCTAACGTCATGACATAGACTTTCTTAATAACAGGTCTATGTGAACACAGAATCTTTTCAGATAGCTGGATGCCTTACTTACTGAACTAAATTATTATAGTGATGAAAAGACCATACCCTGGAGCCAGACTGCGTTAAGTATAGACACTGTTTCAGTTCTTACCAGCTGCATGTCTTTGCAAAATTGCATAACCTCTCTGTGCCTCAATTGCTTCATCTGTAAAATGGGGACAGTAAAAGTACCAATCTCATAAGGTATTTGTGAGGGCTAAGTGTGTTAATACCTAGAAAGTGCTTAGATGACTTCCTGCACTATATGATAGCCTTTGTTTATAATAATAATTATTATTAGAATTGGAACAATCCTTAAGGAGAAATGATTCCCCGCCCCCTATCACATTGTAAACATATACTATCAATTTAGCAAACAAATAATTTATGTTCCTTGATCAGGGGTTGACCCGCTCTAGCTTTTGGCCACCAGAGAGTAACCTACCACCTTTCCCAGCATGGCAAACTTACTTGAACAGTGGCTTAAAAGTTCTCTGATGTTTGTGTTGGCATGGATGTAGTGAAAAGGGAACATGTGCATGCCACTGGTAGGAATGTAATTTAGCACAACCTCTGTGGAAAACATTATAGAGATTTCTCAAAGAGCTAAAAGTGGATCTACCATTCAATTCAACAATCCCACTACTGGGTATCTACGCAAAGGAAAAGAAGTCATTATATCAAAAAGATACCTGCGTGTGTATGTTTACTGTAGCACCATTCACAATTGCACAGATATGAAATCAACCTAAATGCCTATCAACAGATGAGTGGATAAAGAAAATGTGGTATACACACACCATGGAATACTACTGCCGTAAAAAGACAAAATAACATATTTTGCAGCAACTGGCATGGAACTGAAGGCCCTTATTCCAAGTGAAGCAACTCAGGAATCCAAAACTAGATACTGTGTGTTCTCATAAGTGGGAGTTAAGCTATGGGTACATAAAGGCATATAGAGTAGTATAACAGACATTGGAGACTTGGAAGGGGGAGTTGTAGAAGGAAGATGAGGGAGAAAAAACTACATATTGGGTATGATGTGCACTACTCGGGTGACAGGTGCACTAAAATCCTAGACTTCACCACTGTACTATTCATCCATGTAACCAAAAATCACTTGTACACCTAAACTTACTGGAATAAAAACATTTAAAAAAAATTCCTCTGATCTCTGATTCAATTGGTAGCTTTCCCCTCTGAAAGATTGAAATGAAGACATTGTAATTTGAATGTATCAAGTCACTCACCAAAACTGTGAGGGATGACATTTGCAGGGACATGGATGAAGCTGGAAACCATCATTCTCAGCAAACTGACACAAGAACAGAAAACCAAACACCGCATGTTCTCACTCATATGTGGAAGTTGAACAATGAGAACACATGGACACAGGGAGGGGAAGGACACACACCGGGGCCTGTCGGGGAGTAGGGTGAGGGACAGCATTAGGAGAAATACCTAATGTAGATGACGGGTTGACGGGTGCAGCAAACCACCATGGCACATGTATACCTGTGTAACAAACCTGCACATGTACCCCGGAACTTAAAGTATAATAAAAAAAAAATAATTAAAAAAACATCAGACACCTAACTTGGCAGGTCTCAGCCATCTCTCCTCTCTTTGGCTGTTCTCCCTGGGTAAATCTCTCCATGAACATAGGCCCTGCTGCCCACCTTCTCACGTTGAATGACTTTATGCACCACTTGGATTCCACGTGGCTGGGCACCTTGGCTGGTTCTTGAGTTGTCTTCATCTTGTCTCCACACTAGCAGCCACCAGCAACTTTCTCAAGTCGTCTGGAAGCATAATCCTTTTGATTTTTTTGAGAGAATGAATGGGGATGGAAAGTCATCCCAAAGGGAACTGAGTAGTATTCCTGGCTTTATGCCTCAGCTTTTCCCTCTGTCAATCTGCTTCCCAGCTTTATTTATGAGACAAGAGGACTCAGAAGTGAAGCTAATAAACTCCTAATGAAATTGAGATAGAGTCCTAAACAGTACAGTTGATGTTTCACAGTGAATTAAACAAAGAGACAACGGCAGGGGAGGGCCTTGTAAAGATTGTGTAGTTAGGTAGTGGGAAGAAATTGGCTTGTGTGAAAATAGTGACCAGGTTAGTATCTTCACTCGCCCCAAAGGGCCCATTTGGATGGGAATGAAATTTTGTTTCCAGTCCTTACACTTGGAGTGTAACAGCAATGGGGTACATGTCCCACTTACTCCACTCTCCATTCCTGGATGAGTAGTGTCCATGATCTGTTTCTCCTCCATGTCCAAAGCTTGCCAAATATGCCAAATACAGTAGTTGGATACCTTCAAATGATTAATAGATGTCACTTGTAATTCACAGCCCTTGGCTTGTGAATTTTAAGATCCCTGCTGACTGCTTCACTCCACGAATGTTTATTGAAGCCCCGCTATATTCAAGATTCATTTCTCACCATGCTCTTTATCCCTGTCCTTGTCAGTCACCATAAGAAGCCCAGGCCTCCCACGCCCTCCTTATCTTTACATCCTCTTTTGCAGGCAGTATGTACCTCAACTTTCAAACAATGTGTATGACTGTGCAGTTGCTCTGTTACTTAGAGCTCTTCTCCTCAACTTTGAGTTCTCAGTTTCCAGGAGCTGTGCTTCATTCTCTTGTATCCCCACACCTGAGAGAGTGCTCAGCACTTAGTGAGTGTCCAATAAGTGGTAGTAAACTAAAGATGTCTTTAGAATCTGCCATCAGTTGACTTTGGCAGGTATTTTATAAAATGAAATGTGTTTTAGGAAATTGAGTAAGTGAACCCTAAGTTTTTCTTTCTCTCAGTAGCAGCCTTCAGTATATCAAGGTGGACCGAATCTTAGAGATGGCATTAATGAAACTTGAACTGGGTGTTGGAACTTAGTGGGGAGCATGATGATGAAAACAAAGCTGTGGCCGAAGGTTTGGACTGGCAGTCATCCTACCTCTGGGTGTTCTTTGAGCTTGGCTAATTGTACAGAATCTCCAGGATCTGGACTTCAGGAAGTGTCACAATTTGATTTGCTTGCTCTGAGCTAAGTTCACTATTACATTTTAAGTCAGACTAAGGAAAGCACAAACATAATCAGATAAGAAATAGAAATAATGAACTTATATTCATTATATATAGAGACCTTAGTGCAACCTTTTCTGTTTTACAAGTTGTTTATATTTGGATCTGTTGTTATCATAAGTTAAATCTTATGTCAATATTGTAAACATAGATTCAAATTAAGTAATGCTTCACTTTGTTTCAAAAGGAATTATAGGTGAACACTTACATGAATTTATTCTAATGACACAAAATTATTAAGCAACAAAATGTGAAAAAAGATGAAAAGAGCAGTTGTTATTTTTACATTGCAATCCTGATATGACTCAGTATTATTCATAATAACCAGTCTTTATTGATTATAACGGAACCTCAAAATTGACTTGTTCTGCTTTCTAGAGATAAAACAAAGAGCCACACTATTGAAATTTGCCAAGCTCTGCACAGTGACCATCTGACCAGAGATAAGTATTCCTTTAACCAATAAGTCTAGCATCTGCCACGGTATTCACTTACCAACAGCACTCATTTCATTTCATTCAATAGCATGAAACCAGTAACGAGAGAAAACTAATAATATCTAGAGACTCCATCTGTTCAGCATTTTCTAGGGTGCACTTACTAGCTGTATCACCTTGGCCAAGAGCCTTAACCTCTCTGTTTTTCAGTTTCCTAGCATGTAAATTGTAGCTAATGACCGAAACTACTTCATAGGATTGCTGTGATAAAAAAAATAGGTTAATATATGTAAACAATTTAGTGCCTGGGACATAGTAAATAACATTTAAGTGTCTACTATAGTTATTACTGAGTGCCAACAAATAGCTTCTGTAATTTACTTATCCTATCTAATTTAACTTTATCATCTTAACAACCTTCTTATAAATACATTTTTGCATTTTCAGATAAGGAATCTGGGGCTCAGAGAGATTAAATAATTGGCCTAAGATTTCACAGGTAATAAGTTGCAGAGCTGGGATTTGAAGCTAGGTTTTTCTGACACTTAACCACCATGACGTACTGTCAACAGGCGACATCTCCAATTCTCTTGGGAACTGCTGTGCTCCTAGAGTGGGTATTGAACTTCAAGAATAATAACGAGGAGGACTATTTCCATCTCTCCACATTTCAAACAAGCATCTTCAGTCTGACATCTTTCCTTCCCTAGCTTCAGCTTTATTACATGCTACAACTTTCCAAGCACTTTGCGCTCCAAGCCACAAAATAGACCTAATTATTATTATTTATTTTCTCATTTATTCCCACAAAAAGAATAAAACAAACAATATAATTTCTGCTTCATAAATTATTAAAGTGAAGTTCATAGAACTTAAGTTCAAGCTTGTATACGTAGTAACAAAACAAAAAGTAGGTACTTATTCCACAAGTACCTACTTTGTATCTATGAGGTGCCAGGGTTACAGTGGTAGAAGATTCAATTCTTGCCCTCAAGGAGCTCACCAACCAGTGTAAGATGAAAGAGGAAGCAACCAGAAGAGTGTGGTTAATGCTACGGTAAAGATGTGCACAGAGTGCTGTGGGGCACACATAACAAAGTGACAAAGTGGTGGGGGAAAGAAAAAAATGTGTTCAGGGAAGGCTTCTGGGGCAATGATACCAGAGCTGAACCTTCACAAAGGGGTAAATCAAGAGGATAACTGGAAAAAAGTCTTCAAAGCCCAAGAATTTCCATAACGAAAAGACTGGACACCTGAAGAAATGGGGTAGCTGGAAGAAGTTCACTAGGGCTGGATTTGAGAGTAGAATAGAGTTGTGTTGAATAATGACAGGAATTTGACTATGAAGGGCCTCATGTGCTACACTAAGTAACTTGAATTTTATGATAGAGATAATAAGAATTTGTTGAACACATTAAGCAGCAAATGTATGAGGTAAGATTGGCGATGAGTATGACAGATCACTTAGGAGTGTAGGTAAACAACAGACCAAAGCAATGGTAGTAGCCCTGGAGGAGGAAACACCTAAATCTATTAAGGAGTAGAGTGGCCAGGATGTAGGAATTGGCAGTGGATATGGTCAGTAGTGGAAAAGAATGAATCTAAGCTGACTCCCACATTTTGGCCAGACAACTGGGTACTCAGTAATGATTTGGCTAAGATAGATAATATAAAAAGAGGAGCAGATTTTAAATGAAAAAGAGACACTTTGGTTGGAGACTCCTTGAGTTTAAGAAATTTATGAGACCCATGGGTATGTCCCTTGAACTGGTTTGGAGTTAAGAAGAGGATAGGGTGCTGGGAAAAGTATGATTTCTTAGCTGAAATCACAGGTGAAGATGCAGTTACAGGAATAAAGTTAGCCAGGACTTAAATGCAGGTTGATCCAACTCCAAAGCTCATACTGTTTCTATGGATCATATTGTCACTTTCCAAAGATAACATCTACTTACAATTGTTTTTGCTGTGTCTTTAATTTGCAATGCACTCTCTCTCGACACTGTGTCCTGAGATCCTTGCTGCTGTTCAAATATCAGTTCAAGTCTTACATCTTGTACAGGGCCTCTCAGACCATTACAGTCAGCATTCATTTTCATGCTCCATTCTTCCACTGCCTGTTTTCACTCCTCTAATATAACACTTAGAATCTCAGAGACCTCAAAGGAGCTGCTTAGCTGAAGCCTCATTGTTGTGTGAACCACCTCTTCAACAACCTCCATGAGTAATCTTGCAGCCTTTCCTTTAGCGATTCTCCAAGCAAGCAGTTCACACTTTCCAGAGGCAGCACATTCCGATTAAAGACAGCTTCGGTTGCTGGAAAATTCTTATATTCTCCAGAGCTCTCCGATTTAACTTCCATTTACCGATACTGGATTTGCTTGGTGGAATCTAGTCCCTCTTTACACAACAGCTGTTTAGCTCTTTAAAGATAACTGGCTTGTGCCACTTTATCCCCTCTTCCCAGGACTAACCATCCTCAGTTCTTGAAGCTGCTTTTCAGGACATGTTCAGTTAGTTTTCTCCTTTTATTTTTATTTCAAGGTATTCCAGCTTGTCTACAGCCCTCTTAATATGTGATATCAGAGCTCACTCCAATAATACAGATATGATTTAACCACCATCAAATAGAGCAAAACTATGCCCTTCATTGTACTAAAAATTTTCAGTACTTTTGATAAAACCTAAGATTTTATAGATATTCTCATGATCCTTATCTATTGACTTATATAGAATTCACAGTCATTTCTGGTTATAGTTGCTTGAGTCATAGTTACTGTTAATGTGCCCCTATCTTTTTTTGATTATTAGTCTTTAGATTTATCCAAAAACATGTATATCTTTGTAATTACTTTGCTCAGCATAACACTTACGTGTATTTGGAGCTTAATAAATGCTGAACCTTCAAATTGGCATTGTTTGGGGAGATTTTCTAAACTATATTATTTTTAAAAAGTCACAGCAAAAACCCCACCACCATTTTGTCTCTTTTATTGAGTAACGAGACTTTTTTGCTTGTTTGAGTTATCAAAAAAGGATGTATTGAAACAATGCTCTACTGAAAGAAGATGAATTTTAAATCTGAGTTACAGACACTGAGTGAAAAGAAGACTGAATTTTCTTTAAGACAAAATGGAATTTATGCATATGCTTTTTCAGAAACATGTCTGAACTCAGCTTTGTTCTCACTGAGTCCCTAAGAACTCTGTCTCTGAATTTTTCTATAATTAGTTTCTAAGTCAGCTAAGAATACACTCCTCCCATCTGTCTTCCTAGAAAGGCTCTTTCTTAATACAATGCTGAGGATTAATGCAAAGTGACCCGGTTCTGGTTTTCCAAAAGTAGAAAGATTGGGTATTCAAGAGGGACATATGTGCCAAAATAATTTTGGGGAAAAAAGAGTCAAGTAAAATTAATATATTTGAGTAACATATGAGTATTTAAACATGAATTTAGCTGTTTGCCTGCATCCAAATGATAGATGAGGAACATCACCTTGTGTCTATCTGCAGTCAAGAACCTTAAAATCTTGATGACAAAAAAAATCACAATAGGCCTTCAAATCCAACATTTAAAAATATAACTCTCTTCCGAACGTATTTAACCATGGTGAGAGCTGGCCTCTGAGGACTAGCAGCACTTAGGGCTACATTAGATAAGTGTTGTTTTGGTCTCTCCTACTTCTAGATTGAGATTCCTACTTAGCCATTTTAGATTTGAGAGATCATTTTTAAGGCTGTATCCCAGCCTGGTGGTACAGTAGGGAATCAGTTCCATTTTTTCTGCTGTCACTCTTTATGTGTGGTTTTTCCCAGAAACAAATGATTTGTTATTCACAGTGAAGAGAGACCTTTTTCAGGCTAGTGTGATGAAGGCCTCCCTACATCACATCAAGGTGTCCAAGATTAAGCTCTTTATTATTTTTAGGGGCATAAGCCATTAGAACCCAATATATGGCTTTGGGAGAGATGGATGTTAGAGTGTTGATAATCTCCAAGAGCAGTAACCATAAATAAATCCTCCAGTTACCATAAATAAATACACAATCTAAATTCAACAGCACATGTGCTATGTAATTCTCGTGGCATCTGCAAACAGATTGCTTCTCATAAGCCCTTTCTCTGTAGAAATTCTGGAGTCTTCACTAAACAGAGGGTAATTTCATTTACAGGTACAAAAGGCACCTTCACTAATGTTGCAAGGTTAGTTGACAATTGAATCAAGTCTTAATGTAGTTGGAAGGCTGTAAATTGAAACCATTTAATTCACTGAGACTTCTTGGCCCTTCTCAAACATCTTTTCTAAAAAGTCCTTCATTAACAATAGCTTCTACTGGCATTCCGGGTTGTCTCCATGATGCATAAGTGATTGCAGCTGAAGTTGTGCTGTTTCAAAGATTAGAGAGGAAATAAAGATTTGTTGAACATTCCCTATTTTGCTGTAGAGTATATGAAGCTTATAGTAGATTCTTCACATATGTGATCTCAATTCTCTACAGATCATTTCCCTCAGAATTCATATAAACCCACACATTCCTGAAAGAGTTGTCACAAATGACTCTACAAATCTTTAAGTACAAAAATTTTGAGCTAACTCTAATGTCTTTGTGTGGGCTTTAGTGCCACTGTTACTTATAGTGGTCTTAGCATCATTTAAAACAATGAATTAAGTGGTTATTTGCTTGTGGCCCCTCAATGGTAGCTGTCTCAAGACCCCTTGCTCACAGGACATTAGAAACCAATGGAGAAGATGAGGAGGAATGTGTTATTAATTAAAAGTAGAGAAAAATAGCAGTAGAATTATGCACATGCTTCATGAAGTCATTTAGCACATATTAAGTATGTGTGTGTCTGGCACAGGGGGAACAGTGATTTAAAACAAATTTGGTTTCTACCCTTACGAAGCTTACAACAAAATGTGAAGGAATGATCATCGAAAAGAAAATCAAAGAGATCTGATTTCCAGTCGTAGCTTTGTCTCTAGTGACCTTGGGCAAGTTGTTTAGTTTCTCTGGGCCTTAACTTTGCCATCTACAAAATGAATAAACCAGACCGTACCAGGTCTCCATTGACTGGTAGTTCTGTAGATTTTATTTGTTGCCTTATGAAAAAATATTTTGCCTGTCTTATATTAAGTACCTTCCAGTTCTATGACTCCTTGACTTCATGAGGCCTATGCTGAAATACCTTTCTAGTGAGAAACAGTTATCAATTATAGTTCATGTTTATTTCCCTTTTGGGAATCTCTGTTTATGAAAGTTTATGACTCTGGCAATTAGAATAGCTCATACCCAATCAACTTCTGTGGTAGTCCACTATTTTTTATTCAGCATTACATTTTAGCATTGTTATACATGACTCCAGTTGACTTTAATTAAATAACTATATTCCTTATCCAGCCAATTAAAAATAATTTTGAGTATAAAAGGTTCATGATTTAGAATACTATATGTACTTATTCTGTTACTGTATGTCCTTTTTATCTGACATCCTCCTTACTGTACATATAAATTATTGGATCTTGTCCAATCTTGTAATCTGATGAAGTTTAATACTTTTTTAATGGAATTTCCTTAATAAGTGTTCTATTTCCTTTGAGTTACTAAATAATTCAAATGTACATTTTGAATTTGGGAACAATTTTTTATATTTTTCACTTTCTTTCCATTTCCTTCTGTTTGTTTTCAATTTCCTCTCTTAGCCTTCACAATTGTTGACAACAATGGTCTGTAGTTTAGCAGCTTCGTTATGTGCTCCCCTCTGTACCCCAGGAGACATATTTCCCAGTCACCCTGATTTATTCTGATTTTCTAAGCATGTTTTACCTACCATATATTAATAGCTATTTTCATAAGGTCTTCATTACTTCCTAATTCTGCAAATTCCATTTCCTTATTTATCTTGCCAAAGACAAAGTTGAAAAAGGAGTTCATTATCTCAGCTGTTTTAGAGTCATTATTAATTTCACTTCTTTCTTTATTTGTTAATGGCTCTACATATGCTCAAATATTTCTTTTCGCTGATAGTTGTAAAATACCTTCTTACTCCCTTTAATGTATTTGGCCAGCATTAGCTCATTATTCCTTTTCGGCTGTCCTTTCCATTCTATTCCTGGGAGTCATGATAGATTTTTGTATCCATTAGAGGCAGGGTAGGGGGCAGGGACAGATACGGTTTGTGGGTCTCCTTAGGAAAAAAATGATAAATTTCAATATAAATATGAATATTTATTATAGGACAAAGCTACAAAATACTATAAATATCACACAACCTGGAAAAATAATAATGCTTGCTTTGTTAATTATCAGAAAACCTCTCTAATACTTTCTTTCCTGTATTTTCTGGCTACAGAATCATTGATCATCTTTTCACACACTAATGATTTTGGAATATATAGAGATGCCAGATTTAGCAAATAAAAATACAGATGTTCAGTCCAATTTGAATTTTAGATCAACAATGAATAATTTTTTAGTATACATCCTATACAATATGTGAAAATACTACACTAAAGATTTGTTATAGTGCAAATTTTCTTATATACGAAAGTTAAAAATATTGAACACATAGAAGCAGAGAGCAGGACAATGGTTACCAGACACTGGAGTGTGAGAGGAACAGGGAAATGTTGGTTAAAGGGTGCAATGTTTCAGTTGGACAATAGGAATAAATAATAGGTATTTGAGGTGATGGATATGTTGGTTAGCTTGTTCAATCATTTCGCATTGTATACATGTATCATAGCATCAGTTTGTACTCTATAAATAGATATAATTATAACATATAATATTCAATAAAAATTAATGAATTAATTTAAAAATGTATTTACTGTTTACCCAAAATTCGAATTTAATCAAGTATGCTGTATTTTATCTGTCCTAGTAATATTTATACAAAAGAATAGAAAAATACTTTCATTTATCCTTTGGAATCATCAGAGAGTTTTTAATTTGTTGGTATTTACAATAGTTTCTGCAACCTCATAACTTGTTATTAGTTATATCATGTAAACCTTTAGGAATGTCAAATTTGGGGAAATCTCTATCAAAGTTCTTTCATGTATGAGCCATAATATTTGGAAGAATTTCTCCAAAGCTAGCTTCTAGCTTTGTTTATATTAAACATCATTTCTCCTCCCACAGCCATACCTTTCTTGTGCTGACACCATGGGACATATCCACATGGCAATGTGAAATTTGACCCTGCTCCTAATGTTTCTGTGACTATGGACCCCATTGAATCCACACCAAAAGTATTGCTAACTTATCTTCCTCTTAGTTTGATCCCAAAATGTGTATGGTCCTTTCAGTGATACTGGCTGGAGAGGAAGAGGGAATAGAAAGAGCCAGTGGTCTTGATTGACTGTGGTTAAGAGGTCTCAGGAGTGCAAATTTAACAAATCATACGACTGTGAGAGTGTAGACCTCAGGCCTTTTCTTTGGGTTTGAAAGGGGATTTGAGTAAGTGAGGTGTCCTAAAGCTTAAACTTCATTCGATTCCGGGTCTACCTGCCTCCGGCAGTAAGGAGTGTATGTGTGTGTGTCAAGGGAGGGAGCCTTATTCTCTTCTTTCTTCTTTCCAGTATAGGACATTCTTAGTTTTCATCTGCTCATTCTCTCCTTCCTTTTGATCTCCTCTCTAACTCCCCTTTTTTTTCTCCCTCCTCTCCCTCTTATCTTCTTATTCTCTTCTTCCTTTCTCTCTTTCTCTCCCTCTTTGCTTTCTCCCTCCCCTCCCCATCTGCCCTGTCTCTTGAATACTCATTCTGCCCACGTCTCAGTATGGACTCTTGCTGTTTCATGGAAAGAATCTACTGGACCTCAATGACATTATCATTGAAATTTCTTCAGACTTTCTTCCTTCTCTTGGATTTTAATATATCCTCTTAATTATCCTCATGCACTAGACTCTTATTTCTCCAAGCTGTACTTTCTTGAAACCTAAAATCTTCCAGGTCTGGGGTCCATGTGACTATTTCTTACTATGCTCATTTCTGGCTATTCCTTTTCAGGGATACTAAACTTCCTTAAAAGTCTTAAATTTTCAGTGGTTTTCTTTTAGTTTGGAAGAATCAGTTTCAATGAGATCCTCCTGTGGTAGGCTTTCTTTTTATCTTGAGTTTGACCCAAATTCATTCATATCTTTAGGACCTACTGCATAATGAATATTATCTGAGTTCCAAATCTTCTGGACCATGGAACTGGTCTTTCTATACACTGTGAGGTCTTTAATCTAAGTTTCTACATTAGGGATTAGTTTGAGAAGCCCCTCCTCTCAGATGTAACTGTCATTATAGGCCACCAGCTATACTTTAATTAAAATGGCAAAGGTGTTCTTTAAACTTGAGCTCTGAGGTGGTTTATGCAGCTGGTACTATTTTTTTAAAGGAAAGTAAAGAAAACTGACATTTTCATTCTTAGTATATTTAGCCCAGATTACATTTTCAAGTCAACTCTCTGCTTAAAAGATAGATCTCATTGGCATACTTATTCTTGGCATATAACAATGATTATCACACACAGTGTTTGAATACCACTTTAATATTTACCAGGAGTTGTAAGTCCTTCATCTTTTTTCTTCATCAATAGCCCAATGAAGCTTATAGGGCAAGAATTATTGTTATTCCCAGTGTGTAGATGACACAATTAGGTTTAATGAAGTTAAGAGTCTTGCCTAAGATCACATAGACAGTAAATGGTATTCCAATGTCTCCTGAATCTGGATTCTACTATTTCAATTAGGCTCTATAATTTTCTACCTAGATTTTGTTGATGGAACTTATTCTTTGTAATATTCTGCGAACTTTATTCTTCCAAGATTAGAAAGGCCTTTGGGTAGTCCAAGTCATTCACCTTGGATTTCACATATACTCACCAGAGTGAGTGTAGAATGGTAACCAGAGTGAGTAGGTGTGGGTTCTATTTATATTCTGTCTCTTGGAGAAGATAATTTGCCTTTACAAGAATTCATTTCCTCATAGCTAAAATAAATGACTAAATGATATTCAATTTCCTTCTAGCCCACACATGTAGTATTCTTCTACCTGTCATCCTTGGTTGCAAAGCCCCTATGTATCTTATCTTTGAGAGTTTCACTCTATGCTACTTATTTGATTTAAATACTCTTACCTAATTTCTACTTTCTATTTTTGAAGAAATGAAATTAGATCTAGTAGAAAGACCTCTAATCATCTTTATATAAAATCTTTGTATATGCCCGTGTCTCAAAAACTTTCAGAGTTACCTAGTTACACATGACAATATTCTTACATGCCTGTAATAACCAATGGTTTCTAACATTTCTGACATCATTGAATCTTTGTCATGGTATTTTCAATCAAATTTGCAAAATATTTAGAGAAACTGACACTTTTGGAGATACATTTTATTTATTCAGATCATGAGTCACTACAAGTCAGTAAATACTTAAAAATGATTCCTCTGTGAAAGAGCCTTTTGGGAACAAAATTATACAACTCTCTCTAAGGTTAAAAAAAGCTCACTAAAATAACTTTATATTCATGTTATGCAGAGTGCTTTAGTCAACAAAAATTAGCCAACTGGATGTTATGAACTGCGGTGGGTCTTTCCAAGTTTCATCTGTTAAAGCCGTAACCCTCAATACCTCAGACTATGGCTGTATTTGCTGTTAGGGTCTTTAAAGAGTTAATTAAGTTAAAATAAGGGATTTTTTGGTTTGTTTTTGGAGTTTTTTAGGGTGAGTCTTAATCCAATTTGACTGGTATTTCTATTAAAAAAGGAGATTAGGACATACAAAGAGAAACCAGGGATAAACAGTACAGAGAAAAGACCACTTGAGGAGGAAGCAAGAGGACACTATCTATAAGTCTCTAAAAACAGGCCTCGGAGGAAGCCAAACTTGCCAACACCTCGATCCTGGACTTCCAGTCTCCAGGACATGTGAGAAAGTACCTTTCTGTTGCCTAAGTCATCTGGTCTGTATTATTTTTATTATGGCAGCCCTAGCAGGCTAATATTCTGGCCTTACCCATTTGTTTTTTTATTTTGTAGAATTGGTAAAGAATTTTATTCATACTCAACCGGGTGAAAATAAACCTGCTATAACCTAGCCGTGCTGTGGAGTATGTGACGTGTGTATTCCATGTCTCTAGACAGCGCTGGATCTTCCTTTTCACATATCCGCCCTCTACCATTTCATGCCCAGTGGGCTATCCTTAACATTTCCCATCATCTAAACAGTGGATGATCTGAAATGACCTTTTATACTTATACACTGGGAGATGTCTTAGTCCATTTCTTTTGCTGTATGTAACAAAATATCACAGACTGGGTGATTTACAAATAGCATCAATTTATTTTCAAAGTTATGGAAGTTGAAGTCCAAGACCAACATGCCAGCAGTTAAATATCTGGTGAGGGTTGCTTTCTACTTCTAAGATGGTGCTTTGAACGCTGCCTCCTCTTCAGGGGATGGACATGATGACCCTAGATGGTAAAAGGGCACAGGGAAAAGAAGAACAAAAGAGTCTCGCTAGTTCCCTCCGGCTCTTGTATAAGGCACCAATCCCATCCTTGTGGGCAGAGCCCTCATGGCCTAAACACCTCCTAAAGAACTCACCTCTTAATACTGCATTGGGGACTACCTTTCAGGAAGAATTTTGGAGGGGACACAAACATTAAAACCATAGCAAAAGATTATGCTTTAGTTATTTTTTAAATTTTCATTCACCAAATATTTATTTAGCACTTCTATGCTCCATGTGCTGGAGATACATCACAGAATAAATTAAATGAAAGTCCCTCCATATTTGGAGCACTCACTGTAAAGGTGGGAGAAAACCAAAAATATGAATAAGTGCAATATCTTAGTATTTAAGATTGTGATAACTACAAGGAAAAATAAGGCTGATGAGGCCTAAGAAGGCTGGAGGTTGCATGAACAAGATTGGCTGTGTGTGGCATGAAAATCTCCTATTTTGTAAAACAGCAGGAGGGATCAACGGGCACTAAGGCAGAAATGTGGAGTAAGAAGGGGCAGAGGATGACTGAGGGCTCACTGCAAGGCTGGCTCTAAAGACCAGCCTGATTAAATATTTTATAGGACAGATTGGAAGTAGTCTTCAAAGACGATCCCTGTTTTCCCAGGAAAGAGAGCCAGAGGCCAGGTCTTGCACTAAATGAGCCAGACTTTTTTGTGATGATGATTCCTTAGACTTGGGCTCCCTTAGCCTAGTTATCTACATGGATAGAGACAGAGTCATCAAGACGCTCTAGCAGCCATAAATGGGTAGCCAAAAACCTACCCGAGCATATCAGTCCCTTCTTACCCCCTTTTAAGTCAGCCCTTCATCAATAGCTGTTTCCTGTTTTATAAATATGCAACTGATGTTTTCCAATAATTTACCACGATTTTAACCCAGGGTTTCATCATTTATTTTTGGCAGTAGATATCTCTAAGTTATGAGATTATGAGTGATATTATTTTTTCTTTTTACTTATTGGACTTCTACATTTTCTACCATAAACAGGTTTTACCTAGTAAAAAGAAAAGTTTTGATATAATAAAAGTATAGCAGCAAATGTTAAAATGTCATTAAAGATGACAACTCTTATCACCATAACCCACGATTCAAATTTCTCCCATTTTCATTCAGTCCTTGTCAAAATGCATACACACTGAAAAATGTTTCAGAGAGTAGACAGACAGCAAGAGCTAACACTTTTGAGTGCCTGTCATGAACAAGGTATGTGTGAAGCATAGATATCACAATTTAACCCTTACAATAACTTTATAAATTCCCCGTTGGACAGATGAAGAAACTGAGGCTCAGAAAGGTTGAATAACTTACCTAAGATCACCCAGCCAGTAAATGTTAGAATTGAGGCTGGAAGCCAATAGTCCATGTCCTCTGTGGTAGGAATCCTGGCATGGAAGGAAGTCGGTATGGTAGGGACAACTTGGGAACTGACAATCTGGCCCCAGAATTAATTAATACTAGTTAATTAATATTAAGACCCTTGAGCAAAAGGGATAAAAATAGTTCCTAGACTGGCAGAAAGCTTTTTAGGGAGTTGGAACAGGGTTGACCCGTGTGTATGAAAGCTTGAGTTTGCCCCTGGGAAGATACTTGCAATTTCATAATTGACTGATGCCACTCAAATGACTTCCAAACTAGCCTGGGGGAAATTCACCATGCTTCTTACAGAGCCTTAGAAATTCTATTTTAACAAGTACTTGTAATCACATGTTCTATGCCTATCTTCCCCACCACATTGTCTACTATGAATACCTTTGTGTTCCTGGTTTTCTAGACAGTGTTTTCCATATAATATACAATTAATTAAAAATTTATTGAATGAAGGATTTAAATTAATTGAGAGACCTGTAAGAAAATGAAAGAAGTAAGGCCAGGAATAAAAGCCTTTGTTTGGGGAAGCCCTCTGTCACCTCCATGAGGACATCACTGGGGGCCACCAAAATGGTAAAATTTGTCCATGTGGTGGATCTGGAAATAAGCATTGGCTAAGCATGGTTGGACCAGGTGAGTATGTAGGTGGTGAATGTGGTTGCCATTGATGTAGACACAGGCATCACACACTGTCATAGGCAGTCTGGCCTTGGGGCACAGAGCAGCACATGTAAGGATAAAAGAAAAACTTTAATTTGGGCGCTGTTGCAGGAGGAGAGAAAAACTGGAGTATGGGACATCTCATTAGTTCTTGCAGGGGGGAATGCAAAGGCTGCTGTTTAACTTTGTATTAGTATTCACATCTTTATTTCTTTCCACAGGCTACGGTGGTCTTGGCAATTAAATGTAACTCACTGTTTTTACAGTTTTAATCTATATGTAGTTAAAAATTTGCTTTTGTTTCATTTATTTTTCAGACTAGTATTTAGTAGCATATTTGTTTACATTTTTTCTTCACATCCAAAATTGCATATTGACCTATGTCTTATATATTTTTTTACCATTGAGGATTAGAGAATTTCATATCTGAAAGTGACTTTTTACATCAATATGATCCAGTTCTCATTTTGCAGATGCAGAAACTTAAATGTAGAGAATGTAATGCACACATAATGCAAATTTGCATCAAGGCAAGAAGTAGAACCCATGACTCTGTCTCTTAATCCAGTGCTCTTTCTACTATACTCCTCTGCTGCCAAGACTGCTGGAGAAATGCTCACAAGAATGTTAATTTGTGCCATGCACAACCCTGGTCTCCAATTTTATTTACACCTTTAATTTTCTTAGAAGGAGAAACAAAATACACAAAATTATGCCTATTAATTTTTCACCTTCAACTACTAATACCGTACCTCACAATGTGCAAGGAGGGAGGGTGGGATGTTATTGAACTAAATCTCTTTTGTTAATATGGTATTATTACTATGTGTGTTTTACAAGGTCAAAGTAATTCAGAAAGAAAAAAATATTTTTCCTGTTGATACATTGAAATGGGACATTGGTTTATAAATGATAACTGTTATTTTATAGATTAAGGAAATTATTGTTATCTATTTTAACAACTTAGATAAGCCAAAACTATGTTTAACATAAATTTCATTAAATAACAATTTATTGCTTTCTAATTTTGAATATATTTTCTTTTGTTTACATATATAGTCTAAACGCCTAAAATATCAACTGATATGTAATAAACATTCCATAAATGCTTGTGGAATGTTTGTTAAACAGTTTATAGAAAGTGGGAATCATTAATTGACTGCCTCATGTTCTAACGAAGAATCTCTACCATACAACATTGCATATGAAGCTGCTTGTCAACTTTGCTTTTCGTTATGATGTTTAAAATCTCAATTTTTGAATTATTCACTTCAAGGATTTTGTCTCTAAAATTCCATTTGGAACAGGAAAGAATGGGGTATAAGTATGATGTTTCTTATCACGTAGATTCTCATTTGCACTGATACTACATAGTGTCAGTATATAAAGTGTTCAGTGTTTGGACTCCATGCAGCTCTGTGTGCGTTTAAGTAAACATGAGAAAGACTTGCTATTTAAATAGTTGAGAAACTACATTTAGAATTAACTTTATCTCCAAACACTTGGTTTCACAAACCTAGGCATGAAACACTGGCACTGGGGAAAACAGAAATAAAGAGTAATTTATTTCCTTAACTAGATTTCATTAAACTAGATTTCATTAAACGTGATGTTTACTTGCCTTTTCATTTGTGATGGACTGACTTTTAGTTCTTGTTAATGGACTCATTTAGATTTATACCCCTATAGACCTTTAGCTACAATTTTTTTTTATCTTGAATTTGTGGTGAAATATTCTCTTTCTGTAAAGATAAAATGACCGAAAATGTGTTTTATGAAAGGAGATGTGAGATCAACATTTAAATAAAAGGTTAAAAAAATTGGACTCAAAGAAAATTCACACACACATAAATTATACATACATTGCATTGGTCTGGTCTACCATCATCTAAAACCATGCTTGTCATCACATGCTTATCTTACATTGTTGCCATGTTTTATTATTTCTAAGTGCTTTCATACCTTATCTTATTTGGCCTTTATACTACTCTGAGAAATATAAGATGGGTATTGTTATCTCCATTAAAAAAATTAATTGATGAGGAAACTGCCTCATGTGGTATGATTAGGACTCATGGGTAATTGCATCAGGACCAAACCCAAGTTCTATGATTTCTTCTCTGAAGCTCCATTCACAACATCCAACCTGTCTGAGTGATGGTTATCCTCTCAAAGACAGGTAGACTTCTCTTGGCTCCTTTCTCTAAAGCATAAGTGGATGTCTCTTACATGAGATAAATTAGGCTTTGAAGTGTGATTTACATTAGGGAAGGATAAGTGTCTGTTTCTGCTCTTCCATTTCTCTTCATTGGAATTCAGTCTTAGAAGAGGAATAAGTCTTTTTCATGAGTAGCAACAGAGAAAAAATCTCATTGGTATGCATGTGTATAGCCCAAATTAGACAAAGAAGCAGAAACCTTGGGCTCAGACTACGTGAAAATATGTATAAGAGAATGTAATATTTTTCAGCCTAAATATGAAAACAGAAATCAATGGATAATTATTATTATTGGGAATATCATGAGATGTCACTTCAAGCCAGAGACATCAAAGATACAGTCATAGTGGTTGAGAAAATGAGAACACTGTCATCACAAGCATTACCTCTTGTAGGCCTCTGAGACCCATTCCTTCCTTCCCTCACTTCACATGCACCCACCACACACATACAATACCATGCACACTAGTAGCATGTGTTGCCTGAGGGGATACCTACTGATTTGATGGGAAATGAGGCAGTCACTGTAGGAGCTATGTACCTATATTCCAAATAAACATTTGCTGAAGATGACTTGCTTGGAATTCATGTAATTTTTTTGCCAGGTATGAGAGTAACAATGCCTGACAAGAGGAAACCTGTCAATCGATTTCATGGAGATGCCCCTTAGGGTTCCCTAGGCCCTGACATTACAGAAACAGCAAACTATACAAGTGGCTCACAAGGCCATCGCCATGACCACTTACAACTTGTGTTCTCTCTGGTAGTCACAAGCCTTGAACCATCAATGGGACATACAGTGTGTTGTGTTTCCAGAGGTAATAATGGATTTTGATTGATCCTCTTTATCCTTGTGATGAAGAGCATGGCTTCATACAATGGCTGACTAGACCAAGAACAGCATGGAGTTAACTACATTATGGTATGTTATACTATATACATTTTATATTTTCACTTTTATGCTTGTTTATGCTTGTTTTAGTTTGAGTTTTCTCTATTTTGTTGTTGTTGTTGCTGCTGTTGTGTTTTTTTCTTTTCTTTTCTTTTTTTTTTTTTTGAGATGAAGTCTCACCCTGTTGCCCAGGCTGGAGTGCAGTGGCACAATTTCGGCTCACTGCAACCTCCATTTCCTGGGATCAAGCGATTCTCCTGCCTCAGCCTCCCGAGTAGCTAGGATTACAGGTGCCTGCAACCACACCTGGCTAATGTTTTGTATTTCCTTTTTATTATACTTTAAGTTCTAGGGTACATGTGCATAACGTGCAGGTTTGTTACATATGTATACTTGTGCCATGTTGGTGTGCTGCACCCATCAACTCGTCAGCACCCATCAATTCATCATTTATATCAGGTATAACTCCCA
>NW_016819882.1:91942-96727 GCF_001698545.2 Rhinopithecus bieti | reverse complement strand
CTCAGTTCCCCTGGCTAGGAAAACGGATCCCCTTCCCCCTTGCGCTTCCCAGGTGAGGCGATGCCTCGCCCTGCTTCAGCTCTCGCCCTGCTTCAGCTCTCGCTGGTTGGGCTGCAGCAGCTGACCAGCACCGATTGTCCGGCACTCCCTAGTGAGATGACCCCAGTACCTCAGTTGAAAATGCAGAAATCACCGGTCTTCTGTGTCGCTCGCGCTGGGAGTTGGAGACTGGAGCTGTTCCTATTCGGCCATCTTGCTCCCAGCTGTTTTATATTTTTAGTAGAGATGGGTTTTCACTGTGTTAGCCAGGATGATCTCGATCTCCTGACCTCTTGATCTGTCCAGCCTTGGTCTCCCAAAATGCTGGGATTACAGGCGCTTTTTGGTTACTTTTTTACATTCTCAATCTACTTGGAAGGCAGAAGAGTTTCCCTATGAGGCTCCTATAATTACATTTCCTCCACCACAATGAGCTCAAACTGACCACCTATCTTTCAATCCCAAATCAAATTCCTAGGAGGGAGAATGCACAAGCCGGGTCTCCACATCGGGTCCAGTCAGTTGGAATGGAACAGAATTATGTATGATAATTGCAGTTGAGGACACTTCATGACAGCCAGCAGGCAACTTCCAGGAAAGACAGCCACCACGCTATTCTGAAATAGTCACCGAAGGGTGGGCCTCCAAGAGTGTTGTTGAAGCAATAATGACATAAACTCACATTAACGTGGCATTTTAAAGGTTACAGTATGCTTTTGTATATCTTTTTGTGTTTGTTTAATAATGGTGAAAGAGGATTTTGGAGAAGGGGAAGATCATATAAAATATATTCATAAATATTGGTAATTTTTATTACCTGTAATCCTAGCACTTTGGGAGACTGAAGTTAGCAGATCACGAGGCCAAGAGATCGAGACCATCCTGGCCAACATGGCAAAACCCCGTCTCTACTAAAAATACAAAAACTAGCTGGGTGTGATGGTGCATGCCTGTAGTCCCAGCTATTCGGGAGGCTGAGGCAGGAGAATCGCTTGAACCAGGGAGGTGGAGGTTGCAGTGAGCCGAGATCACACCACTTCACTCCAGCCTGGTGACAGAGCAAGATTCTATCTAAAAAAAAAAAAAAAAAAAAAAATCTATCTATCTGTCTATCTATAAATACTGACACACATATTTTAAAAAGCCTCTATCTACAGAGTTTATGCTATGACTTAGTGATTTATAGTCTGTGTGTGTGTTGTGTGTGCATGTGTATGTGTGTATGGGGGGGTGAAACAATAAAACAAAGAAATAACAACAAGCAAAAACAGTAGAATAAAGAAATATAAACAACATTTTGCCAGAAAGGGACGGTAGACTGAAAAAAAAAAAAAAAAAGAGTGAAAGCAAATGTAAAAGTAGTCACGGAACTTCAAAGTTGTAAAGATTTGTATATAAACAATGATAAGAATTTGGAAAGTGACAAGAAGTTTTCTTTCACATACCAAATGTACTTGAAATTTGAAGCTACCCAAGAAAGGGATCCTACTGGGTGCATGACTCAGGAATTCTAGGGCATGAAAAGAGCCAAGCTAAAGATGGTAGAGTGAGGAAGAAAAATGCAGATGGAAGCTCAAAACTAAAAAGCAAGGCCAGGAAGGGCTGGGAAGGAAACACTGGAAGATCAGAGATGAGGGAACTGGAAGCCAGCAGGTGTCACTGACCAAGACAGAAGCTGAGCTAAAAAGCTGGGGAAAAGCTGGGCAGGCATTTCTGGGCTCAGAGCTCAGGAAACACTGTCCTAGTTGGTAGATCAGGTGTCTAACAGGGAGGAAATTCTCATTTGAAGCTTGAAATGGACTTGAAGTTCAAAAAAGCAAAGCATCCACCTTTTTTCAAAACAAAGACATGAAATAAAATTCAGCCCAAGCTGGAGGCTGAAGTAGAAAATCCCAAAGTCCAGCTCTAAAGGAAAGACTCATGGGATAGGAAGAGGGAGTAACTTTAGAGTTCCTGAGAGGGCATACCATTGCTTAACCTTTGTGTGGAATGGCCTGAATCTCAGAGGAATCTGTATTTGAAATGTGTGTCTAATTTTCAGTTCCTCCTCTGAGGCTTACGCCCACAGAGGTCGAATACTCCATGGACTGCAGTGAAGTAGTCACAATGGCAGCCCTGCAGTCGCACTGTCCCATGCCACTAGTCATGTGTGCTTACTTAAATCCAATTTTAAATGAATTAAAGTCCAGCTTCTCGGTCACTGTAGTCACATTTCAAGGGTCAATAGCCACATGAGAACAACAATTGGACAGCACATATATGCAGCATTTCTATCACCACAGAAAATCCTATTGGATAGCACTGCTCTAGAGAAAAAACAATCAAGGGAGACCCTGAATTCAAGGTTTTCATCTGGAGGGGGAAATACCTCCTTCTAATTCCTGGGAGAAATCCCAAAATAAAGGAATCTGCAGAAAAGAAGATCCCTGTATTTTAGAGTTGCCGCATTTTGTCACAACATCCCGACCCCCTCAGGTCCCCTCTGTCTTCTTTCCTCCCCTTTCCCTCTTTAATATTTTCTGTCACAGAAAGCAATAGGGCAGGCAAAATAAACAGAATAAGAAACTGCTTAGTCACATCAGCAGGACTTCTTTGAGGACAGATACAGCATCCTTTTTTGTCCCCATTGTTTGCTGCAGGCTCAAGACTCTGTGAGTATGTGCAGATCTGTTTCGTGGCCCCTTGGGGATCACTGACATCATTTAAAAAAATCTTAGGATTCTCCCAATATATATTCCTGGCAGCCATAAATAGGTTTTATACAGTTACACGCTCCAGTTCACTATCCTGGTTGTAATTATTTAATCGACAAGGTAAGTCATCACTTCTGATCAAGAGGATTGGTGGGTGGGGGCTTGGGGGATGCAGCAGCCTCCAGGATGGAGAATACCCACATACACAAAAAGCACGTTATTCTGTGGCTACAGTGGCTAGAGAAACAGGCATGAGAATAATTACCAGCCAAAAAAAAATAATATTTTCATTGACAGTTGAGGGCAGTTAGTTTCCCAGGGAGAAGCACCGGTGGCAAAGGGCTTTACACAGGGAGGCCTTTGTCATTTTATGGATGCTCATCTGTCAACTGTCAGCGTGTTTCAAAGGGACTCTGGCCATAATGTTTTCCTCTGCACCTTTCCCATCATGGTGGCCCAAACTTCCCTGACTAACCATTCGTCTTCCTATTTGCCTAGTCTGGTCACTTACAATGAGTGGAGATGTAGTGGTGATTCTGCAGCTGCAAAGAGTGAGGAAGAGGGGCGGGTGGCCTGAAAGGGAAGGCTGGAAGGAGGGGGAGCTTCAAAGAATGAGCTTAGCATCTCTATGGAAGCACTTCTGCCCAGGGAGGAGTTTTTTTGTCTATACCGTTGTTCCTCAGGAAAAAAGGGTTGAGCCAAGTGTGAGGTTGGCAAGACAGAAGCCGGGGACCCAACAAGGCACAGTAAATCCTAACACCCCCACACCCACCCTAGCATTCTGAGGCCCCACCCACATGACAATATCATTCTCTTGAGTTCCAGGAGGAAATTAAGTGCAATTGTCTGAGTCATGATAGTACATGAAATTGTTTGTTCTATAACACTGTAAATATAAATAATTTTGGTAAGGTGGAGACCAGTGCTAAACCATAAACATCAGTAGGTTGAAATTGTGAATCTTTCACATGCTCCATGTGACTTTATCAACAAATCCCTTCAACTTTCTAAGATTTTATTTCCTCCACTGCAAAATAGGAATGATAAAAGCATCTGCCTTACAGTTGTTTGAGGATTCAATGAAATAATGAAATGGGAAAGACTCCTGAACCTCTAACTTGGTCTTGACTGTGCTCCTTTGCTGGCTGTCCACTTTCTCATTCTTGCTCAGTATCATTTCTCTTGGATTTGACTTTTCCAAATGCTTCTTCCCCCCTCCCCCAGTTCCAACCTCATTGTATGAGGCAGGCTGAGCTCCCAGACAACCTCTCACAGGCCCAGCTCTTTAGCCCCAGCAAGCCTGGATCCACGAGCATGAAGTAAATAATCAGAAAGGCCATACATTGTTCACATTCCTTCATTACTTCTCCTGTGCATTTTTTGCTTATGCCTTTCACCTATTTCTTTAACAGGACATTTTCATACTGATTTTTGAAAAATGTTTATATGATAAACTTATTAGAGCTTTATTTATCTTATGTGTTATTTCTTTTCTCCATTTTTTTTTTCATTTACCTTACAATGGAAGGTTTCCTTGATACAATTTTTTTTTTTTTTTTTCTGAGACAGAGTCTCACTCTGTCACCCAGGCTGGAGTGCAGTAGCGCCATCTCACCTCACTGCAGCCTCTGCCTCCTGGGTTCAAGCGATTTTTGTACCTCAACCTCCCAAGTAGCTGGCCACCACGCCCAGCTAATTTTTGTGTTTTTAATAGAGACAGGGTTTCACCATGTTGGACAGGCTGGTCTAGAACTCCTGACCTCAAGTGATCTGCCTGCCTCAGCCTCCCAAAGTGCTGGGATTATAGGCGTGAGCCACTGCACCCGGCTGATGCAAAAGCTTTAATTTTGTGCTGCATATGTCAATCTCTGTCTTTGTAGTATCTTCTTCTGTTTTATATTCTAAAGTCCTTCATCACCCTAAGATCTGACAAAAATCAATTTTTTCTTTTTTTTTTTTTTTTTTTTTAAAAAGCCTCTGTTCCGCTCCAATTGTCAAAAATAATTTTTTTTTTTTTTTTTTTTTTTTTTTTTTTTTGAGACGGAGTCTCGCT
>NW_016819882.1:86786-89884 GCF_001698545.2 Rhinopithecus bieti | reverse complement strand
ACATAAAATATTTATTTAAAAATTAACCGATTATTTAAAATTTATAAAATTTAACCAACTGGTTAAATTTTGGCTTTCTAGTGTCTGAATTATTTTTGACATACATGGAATATGCTACTGTGTGTTTTGAGAAGTTAGCCAAATTCTTGCTTCCCCATATCTCAGACAATTAGGTTGTATGTACAATTAGGTTGTAAATTCAGCTTGGCTAATTGATGACTCCACTCCTTCCGTCCAGTGGACTCAGTGAAATTTATATAGCAGAAACAGCTTTAAATTTACTTCAGTAGATGTGGCTGTATCTTGGGTTCAAGTGTCACCGTGACATTCAGTATTCAGGGTCAGGGGCTCCAGGCCCACCAGGTTAATTCTAGAACCAGGCCATGACTAACCAAGACAATGCCCTCATGTAAATTAAAGGAAGGCATCCTCCAGCTGCTCAGAGGACCTTGAATACACAGCTTGGCAAATAGAGCTTTTTGTGAAGACATAAGGCATTTTTTTCTCTGGGTTGATGTAGCACACACCAGGACACATGGTTTGGTGAGCAGAAGCTGGGTTAGTCCCTAATTTCAACCCCTAATTATTCCCTCAGCTAAATAACTTTGGGCAGCAAACAACATTCATAACCATACTAGCTGGCCTTATGTCCCAAGACAGTTTTATGAATTTCTCATTAAATGTGTGACCTACCTAAAATCCTACCGAGACATTTCTTTTCAGCTTAAATTATTCAGTCAGTTTTCACTACTAGCAACCAAGAACCTAGATTGGTATAATGTTGATCTAGTTGTATAGTCATATATATGTGTGTGTGTTTTATTTATTTACTCAAATATCATAAATTGTTAACCTACAGACCTAGTAACATTTATTTTGATATATATATTTCTCCTACTGTTTTGAAACCCCACCTTCATAGTAGATTATTTCTTTTATACACTAAGGTATAGTTGTAAATATTCTTCCTGCCCCATTTAATCTATTTATTCTTACACTTGCAGGTTCTCCCTCCTCAGCCCACTTTCTGGAGGCCCACCTACAGAGTCCACTTCTGAGACTGGAAGGACCAGAAGTACGAAGGGATATAGATAGACTTGTGTGTTGGAGAAAGGAAGCTGAGGCACTTCCTACCCGATAGTCTCCAGGGAAATAGGAAAGAACTAGTAAGCCAGGTCAAGGATACCCAACAACTGACTTCTAAACACAAGCTGACCTTCCTGGGGGTTCCTTTAAGAGTCACACTAAAAGTGCCAGTTCCTTTCTTTGAACACAAATCTATTGAAGACAGGGATTGTATCTTTCTTTCCTTATAGTCTGGTGGAAGATCTGTAGTTGCTTAATACAAAAGCAATTGAAAATAGTTCCCTGTGACAGTGTCCGAGTGGTTTGCTTTGGTGTGTAAATACAGCAAATTTTGAAACAGATGAGAAATATCATTAAGCTCCCTGACTGTGCCATCATATTAAATTTCAGCAAACTTGGTGGCAGAAGAGAGTAAAGAACATGACATAAACCAGGCTCCATCTACCTTGACTTTTTGGCTTGAATATGAATGAGGTGTGGCATGAAAGCTCTGTGTGTGCTCAGAGCGCAAAGTCCACAGGTCATTGTTGCATTTCCTTTTGCCAAAAAGATATACACCTGATTTTCCCTGTGAAAAAAAATGAGAGAAAAACCAAGTAAGAGACACTAATGACCGTTTCTTACGCATGCAAGCCCAGGCAACAGTATAGAGTCTTTAAGAGCACAAACTCTGGAGAAGAATGTCTGGTTCAACCCTAGCTCAGTGACCTCCTAGCCTCCATAGGCCTTGGTTTTCTCATTTGTGAAATAAGTTGGTTTTGAAACTACATCAAGCTCTTAGAACAGTGCCTTAAACATCAATGCTATGTAGATGTTAGCTATTACTCTACATGCAGCATGCGTAGGGCTAGAGGTTTTGACTATGCTACAATTTTTGATTCTGTGAACAGGAACCAACTGTGTTCTAAGTTCTATGAACTCCAGGAAGATACTTGATAATTGATTTTCATAAATACTCTACTCTGTGATACACTGAGAATGGGAACCTTCTCAGTGGGCTAATACGGGGCTAGGCTCTAGTGTCCCCTTTTAAATCACTATTGGCAGATCTGAACAAAGAGTTTTCATGCGCAGATGACACAACTTTAGGATCACAATTTAGGTGTAGTCTTTTTCTAATTTAATTTAATTTAATTTTTAAATTAAACTTTAAGTTCTAGGGTACATGTATGTGCACAATATGCAGGTTTGTTACATATGTATACATGTGCCATGTTGGTGTGCTGCACCCATTAACTCGTCGGCACCCATCAACTCATCATTTACATCAGGTATAACTCCCAATGTCATCCCTTCCCTCTCCCACCTGCCCATAATAGACCCCAGTGTGTAATGTTCCCCTTCCTGTGTCCAAGTGTTCTCATTGTTCAATTCCCACCTATGAGTGAGAACATGTGGTGTTTGGTTTTTTTGTCCTTGCGATAGTTTGCTGAGAATGATGGTTTCCAGCTTCATCCACGTCCCTACAAAGGACACGAACTCATCCTTTTTATGGCTGCATAGTATTCCATGGTGTATATGTTCCACATTTTCTTAATCCAGTCTGTCACTGGTGGACATTTGGGTTGATTCCAAGTCTTTGCTGTTGTGAATAGTGCCACAATAAGCATATGTGTGCGTGTGTCTTTATAGCAGCATGATTTATAATCCTTTGGGTATATACCCAGTAATGGTATGGCTGGGTCAAATGGTATTTCTAGTTCTAGATCCTTGAGGAATCGTCACAGTGTCTTCCACAATGGTTGAACTAGTTTACAGTCCCACCAACAGTGTAAAAGTGTTCCTATTTCTCCACATCCTCTCCAGCACCTGTTGTTTCCTGACTTTTTAATGATCGCCATTCTAACTGGTGTGAGATGGTATCTCATTGTGGTTTTGATTTGCATTTCTCTGATGGCCAGTGATGATGAGCATTTTTTCATGTGTCTGTTGGCCGTATGAATGTCTTCTTTTGAGAAATGTCTGTTCATATCCTTTGCCCACTTTTTGATGGGGTTGTTTGTTTTTTTTCT
>NW_016819882.1:49262-86489 GCF_001698545.2 Rhinopithecus bieti | reverse complement strand
TTCTGGATATTTGCCCTTTGTCAGATGAGTAGATTGCAAAAATTTTCTCTCATTCTGTAGGCTTCCTGTTCACTCTGACAGTGGTTTCTTCTGCTGTGCAGAAGTTCTTTAGTTTAATTAGATCCCATTTGTCAATTTTGGCTTTTGTTGACATTGCTTTTGGTGTTTTAAACATGAAGTCCTTGCCCATGCATATGTCCTGAATGGTATTACCTAGGTTTTCTTCTAGGATTTTATGGTTTTAGGTCTAACATTTAAGTGTTTAATCCATCTTGAATTAATTTTGTATAAGGTGTAAGGAAGGGATCCAGTTTCAGCTTTCTACATATGACTAGCCAGTTTTCCCAGCACCATTTATTAAATAGGGAATCCTTTCCCCATTTCTTGTTTTTGTCTAGGTGTAGTTTTAATAGACAACTGACCCTGTTATCTAGCTTTGTTAGAGGGAAAGACTAAGGATCATCTCCTCCAAAAACTAAAGTCATTATTGTTGGCTGACTCACCTCCCCTTCAACCTGACAGCCCTTTGTAGCAACTCACTTCATTTAGAAAATCTAGGCAAAATTGTGCTGCCCGTTTTGTTGAAGGGCATGAGAAGTTACACCGAGTGCAGAAGAAATTGGATGTGGTATAAATGCTTTACAGAGATTTTTAGTGGTTAATGTAGAAGAATCTGCTTTGTAAATTGTCCAGTTAAAATTGCCACCCACACTCTACGGCAGAGGACACTGATGTCTTCGTTATTGGTTTGATCAGGTAGATGAAGAGAATTACTTCCTGAAGAGAATCTTGGCCCTGCCTTGGGTCCTGTCTACTCCTCTTCAAGGGGGGATAAGATGGCCTCTCTCCAAGGCTGTTTAGCTTTTACTCATTCTATCCCCAGCTCAGCTGGGTTTTACAACATACAGTTCTGTACTTAACTTGACACATAAAATGACTGCACCTAAGGACTTGCATAAGAAATATATTCTCAGTATCACTGCCAAGCAATAGCTATTTAGGTCTCTGGAAGACAAAAATACCAGTCTTGTTGATTTGAACCCCAAGATACCTCTAAAATCCATTCTCACTTCTTCATTCCTCACGACACTCTAATCTTAGCCACTGAGTCTTTTGCAACACCAGAGCCTTCTAATTTGCTCCACATTTACTTCTACCTTAACCTTTCCAGTTTCCACACCTTGCTCTGAGCAAATTTTTATATTTTTAAATTTTTTTTTTATTTTTTAGACAGAGTCTCGCTCTGTCGCCCAGGCTGGAGTGCAGTGCTGCAATCTGGGCTCACTGCAAGCTCCGCCTCCCAGGTTCATGCCATTCTCCTGCCTCAGCCTCCTGAGTAGCTGGGACTACAGGTGCCCACCACCATGCTTGGCTACTTTTTTGTATTTTTAGTAGAGACAGGGTTTCACCGTGTTAGCCAGGATTGTCTTGATCTCCTGACCTCGTGATCCGCCCATCTCAGCCTCCCAAAGTACTGGGATTACAGGCATGAGCCACTGCGCCCGGCCACTCTGAGCAATTTTTAAAACACAAATATGATTGGACCATCCCCCTGTTTAAAAGCCTTTAATGACCTCTTAACTATTCTTAGGTTAAAGTCTAAAATCCTCATCCTGTCTTACAAGGTCTGGCATGGTCTAGCCTTTGTCTATCTGTCCAGCCCTATTTCTCAGCCTCTTCTCCTTTCCCTCAAACTTCCAGCCACTGTGGCCTCCCCTCCATCCGCAAATGTACCAAATGTTTCTGCCTCAGGGCCTTTGTGTGTGATGTTTGTTCTGCTAACTGCTTCCTCACCCCTCTCCTACCTCCTCTACTCCCATCATTCTCTTTTCTCCCTTTGATAACACAACCTCCGCCCATGGCCAGATAAATCCTACTCACTATTTTTTTCTTTTTTCAGATAGGTTCTCACTCTATCACCCAGGCTGCAGTGCAGCAGCATGATCTTGGCTCCTTCTGCCTCCCAGGCTCAAGCGATGCTCCCACTTCAGCCTCCTGAGTAACTGGGACTACGGGCACACACCACCATGCCTGGCTAATTTTTGTACTTTTGTAGAGGTGGGATTTCACCATGTTGCCCAGGGCGGTCTCAAATTCCTGGCCTCAAGCAATTGCCCCTCCTAGGGGCACTTTCAAAGTGCTGGGATTATGGGCACGAGTTACCGTGCCCAGTCCTTACTGACTTTCTTGTCTTTGTTTAATTGTCACTGACTTCCTAAATATTTCCATTAGCCAATGTGTCATAACTGGTAGTTGATAATTATATTTCAGTTTTTGAGGTTGTCATTGTCCTCATCAATAAAGGCAGGTACTAAGACTGTACTGTAAAACCCCTTGAGCTTAGCATTGTGCTTTGCACTTAATAGATATTCAATAGATGTGAAAGAAGAAAATAATTGCCACAAAGACATACAGTTCTTCCATGCTTCTAGGAATTTCAGAATTTGTCTTTGGATTAAGTCAATTAATAAGAGGTATGTATTTCTGGATCCCAAAGTATTGCCTTTTGCCACCCCCATCGACCATATGATAAATACTTTAACTTAAATGTGCCTTAGAATGATTTTATCAATGTATAATGGGGGAAGTTATAAGACATAAAGTTATAAAATACGTATTTGCTATAAAGCTAATTGAGGACATAATTCATTCTATAAGGGCCCACAGGAAACAAGTCTGTTCAAAACAGTGATGCTTCTTTGGAGCTACTGGTTGGTTTTTATCTTATGAAGATGATAAAAAACATAAATAACAGTATCTTCTTCTTTAAGCAGTCATATTGGTGGCCCACTTTTGGCAAATGGATGTGATTTCACGCTGTACTTTTAATATACTAACCTGATGCCTGGTAACATTTTACTTCCTTACACTTTTGTTTTGCCTCAGTCTTCTCACCTCTTGTGAATTTGTGTTACCATATGCCTCTTCATAAGCCATCTTAAATCCTTTCTGGGATAAGGTGGGGTATAAATAAACAAACAAGAAATATATAATATATGCCTCTCTGCTACACTTCTGTGCATTTCCCTGGAGGTACTAAAACAATTGTGAAAATAAGGCCAAAGAGTTCTTTCCAGTTTCCTCTATAGTCACAGAGAATCGCTTAGGCTCACTAAAACAGTTCCCTAGATGGAGTCAAGTTGCTTTTTCAGTAATTCCATTCATACATACACATTGGCTGTCTAGTAGAGCACTTGAAATCTTGATAATCAAAAGCTTATTGTGTGTTTGAGAAGCCTGAAAAGGAAATTGAAGCTAATACCAAGGGAGAATAGAATAAAGTTAGATGTTTTCCTTCAAAACCAGCAGGAGGTCATTTAAAGTATAATGTAATGCACAATGATTAGCTTTATGAACCTTTTTGCTTTTTCTGCTCGCTTTGTTTTGCATTTACAGTAGTAAGGTTACTCTATCACACATAATTAACTTGCCATCTACAGAATGAGAAAAAAAAAATCCAAGGTTGTACTGATACTTTATAACAGAACAATAAGTATGTTTGACATTGTAAGTTTCTTTGAAAAGTGTGGAAGTTAAAAAAAATTAAGGACTCTATATACTTACACCTTTACTAGTTATTTATCCTTCTTCCCTCTCTACTCCCACACCCAGTATACAATTATGGAGTAGAAACAGAATCAATACAATTAAAAAAAAAGAAGCAAGATAAAAAGAAAGAAACAAAGAAAGAAAGAAAGGAAGAGAGAGAGAGAAAGAAAGAAATAAGAAAGAAAGAAAGAGAGAGAAAGAAACAAGAAAAAGAGAAAGAGAGAGAGAAAAAAGAAGAGAGAAAGAAACAAAAAAGAAAGAAGAAAGAAAGAGAAAGAAAGAAAGAAAGAAAGAAAGAAAGAAAGAAAGAAAGAAAGAAAGAGAAAGAAAGAAAGAAAGAAGCAATTTAGGAAAAAAATACAATGGAAAAATGGGAAACAGTATCGTCACAAAATCTGCATCAACAATGAAGTCTCTCTGGGCAAGTACAAAGGAGATGCTATGGTTAGCACCCCTGGTTATCTTCTCTTCTGGTCTCTGGAAATATCTTCTTGGACCTTAGTCCTCTAAAGTCCCTAGTTCTGCACTCTGAGACCTCCTCTCTCCATTTTTCTTTATGACCACATCTGAGGTGGGCACTGGAAGCAATGCCTTTCTGGGGGGTTCACAGTTTTTATATACTGTTTCCTGCTGGCACAGATTTTGGATCCCAGGGATTACTTCAGAGGCTGACCAGACTTTTTCAGACTGAGTTTGTGGTTTCTTTGGCTATATTATCCACTCAGAAACTTGGTAAGCTTCTGATGATCAGTGTGTGCCCCATTTGTTGCATGTGTGGCTCACCTTAGCCAAAATCTGGCCTTGAAATAGTTTTTAAGTACAAAAGCTTTGGACTTTTACCTTCCATTGCGATTAATTTCTTCTCTCATACCTAAATTATGGCTCCCTTAGAGCCATCTGAAAACAACCTCCTTGAATTGATAATTGCCTCAAACCTCCCTCCCATTGCCTTGCAGAGAACAATGATTAGAAGATGCTTGAAGAGTATGTTGGGGCAGAGTGCTATGTGTAGCTAGACAGTCATTGCTTATTACCAGTCCATTTAGGATACAAATGCAATTAGGCTTTTTCATCTCTGCAAGACCCTGAATGACTGAGTATTCAAGAATTTGTAGGCAATGAGCCAAGAATATTCTTTTCTACTTCTACTTGCAGATAAGCTAGCTCTGGTCTGAGTTTATCTTTCTTTGCTGAGACCTTACTGAAAGTGTCATAAAATGGCCAACACACACCAACATCCTGAATTTTCCCTGAAGCTTCAATCAGATCATGGTTTCACTTCCAAAATCCTACTGGAAATGATTTAACCAAATGTTTTGCAACATTTCAATTCATCTACGACTCTACCAAATCCACGAAGCCAATGACTCATTTTGGGTGTTCACTTGGAGAACCCCACAGTCAGACAACAAATTCTGAATCACTTAGGATTAGATTTGGCTGAGAGTGATACAAACCCCAAACTACCATGTTTTATACCACATGTTGTGTTTTTATCAAATGTACACAGCATTTGAGAATAAGTGGTTCAGGCTGGCATGGTGATTCTTCTTCTAAAGCACTTAGAGGCCCAGGTCTTCCACAGCCAACCACCATGTTTGCCCTAGGATGTTTCTAATGTCCTCATGGTCCAACATAGACCACCTGCCATTATATCCACAATCCAACCAGCTGCTACTTTCAGCAAAGTCTCACAGGGGCAAAGAGGAACTGAAGAAAAACATGCTCTCTTTCAAATGTTGCACAGATCATTAGAATTTACTCATATGGCTACACCCAGGAACAAATGTAGTCTTCATTTTGTTGTCTAATTTTATTGAATCATGTACTTAGCTAAAAATTGTAAGTTCTATTATTACAGGAAAACATGAGACTGGATTTTGGGAAATAATAGGAGTAGTTGATCACAGTTGCCTAGATTAGAGAGTAACTGGGCTCAAACACTGAGGTGACACCAGACTTAAGGGTCATGTTCTCAAGCCGTGCTCTCTGAGCAGGAGCCAGGTGGAGGCAGGCAGTTTGTTGACATGGTCAAGCAGTTGTCTGACTGCTTGGGGACTAGGGAATAAAGGGATTCAGCTAGTTGTATGTACCATCTTATGGGGACAGGTCTCAGAGACTTAGTGGAAAATTTGATGAGATTCATGAAATTGTTGTCTAACTTTACTGAAGAATCATATAGAAATGAAAGATACAGTTTCAAAAGCCTATTAAAAAGCTTGAAACAGCATGGGTAACGGTATTGTTTCTTTTAGCATAAAGTTAACTTGGGAAGAGAATGGAAGATTTAGGAATACTAGAATGAAGTGGCAGATTGTTTGCTCTAAAATTTAAAAAATAATAGGTTGGAGAAAAAAAATATGCCGAGAGTGGCAAACTTATCTTGAGAATCAAGATCAAACAAAACTGAGATTCCAGACAATTGGAGGACAACAGATATGGCAGGAAGGAAAAGAACCATGACAAGGGTATGGAAGAAAATGTTAAGGAACAAGTTGAATGAGAATCCCTGTGTTCTCAGATATTACATCTATTGTGTGGAGAGTGTATATTTTATACAAACACTGAGAAGTGACTTAATGTTTTGAATTAAATTTCCTGTATGATCTTATAAGCATTCCCATAGCCTGGAAGTTTTGAAGTAATGACATTTCATGTGATTGGAAAATTTTACTTTTTTCAAAAGAAACTGGTGTGATAGAAGTAACAGGGAAATGACTATATGATAATAAGGATATGGTGAAAATCCACAACCCTATAGAAGTTCCATATAAATCTCTTTACAAAAATGTAATACAAAGAAACAGAAGGAGGTTGAAGAAATGGGTCATAGATACATATGGCTTTTATTCTTTTCAAGACTTAGAGGTACTTGGAAAAGTAGTGACTTCAGGGCCTCACCAAAGACCCACCAGACCGCAGTCTACTATCCAGGACTCGGGAACCTGGATAGTATTTGTATTTGTAATGTAAAAACAACACTTTCAAATGATCCATCCTGGGACTGGCTTTTGGGAACTGCTACTACAGACATTCGATGAGAAGGAAGGGAAGAATGCTGCTTTCCTAATGCAGATCACAAAACTGGCACAGAGATGAAACAGAGATGAAGTCTTGTGATAGTGCTGGGAGCAGCATTTCCCGCCCATCTGCAGTCAGCCGCGTGTTTTCTCCTGATGAAGCAGAGCAGCTAGTACATTCTGGATTTTGTTGTTGTTACAAATGGCACTTTTTTAATGTTGAGGAAGAAATGAGGGAATTGTGTGGCCAGGACTGTTCTGGCTTCTTCCAATCTCCTATCCAGGCTGTTATTGCCTGAATCCAAAAGAAGCTGAAGGGCTCAGGAGCTGGTGATGTGTAAGCTGGGCCTCTGGAGAAAAGGACAGGGCGAAGGCAGGGTGGACCTTGAAGGGCATGTGGAGATTTGGGGGGCACTGAAGCAGTAGGAACTAGCCAGTCCATCCCCAGCACTACAAATTTGTGTGGTCATTCTTCATATCATAACCCAACCTGTTCATTATCCCCAAAAAACTTCTTATAGAGCTTCATGGCAACTCATAAAGATGGAGTTGCTCTGGCTAAAGAAAAGAAGTATAAATCTAATCACAGAAATGCAAATCAAAACCACAATGAGATAACATCAGACCCCAGTCAGAATGGCTATTATGAAAAAGGCAAAAAATAACAGATGCTGGCAAAGATTCAGAGAAAAGGGAATTCTGATGCACTGTTGGTGAGAATGTAAACTAGAACAGCCACTATGGAAAATGGTGTGGAGATTTCTCAAAAAAGTAAAAATATAATTACCATTTGATCCAGCAACCTCACTACCGGGTATCTACCCAAAGGAAAAGATCAATATATCAAAGTGATACCTGCACTCACGTGTTTACTGCAGCACTATTCATAATAGCACAGATATGGAATCAACTTAAGTATACATCAGCAGATGAATGGATAAAGAAAATATGACACAGATACACAATGGAATACTATTCAGTCATGAAAAATGAAATCATGTCATCAGCAGCAATGTGGATAAAACTGGAGGTATTATTTTAAATGAAATAAGCCCAGCACAAAAGGACAAATAATGCATGCTCTCACTTATATACAGGAGCTAAAAAATTCGATCACATGGAGGTGGAGACTGGAAAGACAGATAACAGAGGTTGGGAAGGGTGAGTAGGGGAGAATGGGGGAGGATGAAGAGAAGTGGATTAAAGGGTACAAACACACGTAAGATAGAAGGAATAAATTCAAATTTTGTAGCCCAGTAGGGTGACTATACTTAACACAAATGTATTGTACTTGGGTGATAGACGTTCTAAATAGCCTGACTTAATCACTACACATCATGTATTTGTAACAAAATTTCCCACTTGCCCCATAAATTTGTACAAATACAAAAAATGGAAATGATGAGGCAGGAAATGTTCATACCTGCTACTGTAAACAACTGAACTTAAAATGGACTCCTCACTCCTTCTTTCTTTCAAGGGTGTCTCTAGCCAGTTGGTGATATTTTGGCTGGCAGATCATACTCTATATACTCTGGGAAAGATAAGGTAAGCCTTCATCTCAAGGAATAAATGATTGCTGGAATGAATGGAGGGTATAGAAGTCTCTATTAGGCTTATTTATTAATCTGAAGTTCAATATTTCTTTTAACATACAAGCATTAATCTCAAGCAGAAAGGAGCAAGAAGAGTTTATTTCAGTTTTATTTGCTGGTGTTTCCTTAAAGCCATGTCTACAGCTGTCATACTGAGATGAAATTGGTTTGGTAAAAGAGCTAGAGGATCAGTTCTAGCTCTGGAAAGGAGAGAAATGTCTGGGTAGAGTGAGAATTTATAAGATCTGAAAATTGGACATAATGGGTTTCATGGAAACTACCCAAGTGCCAGGGCTCTAAGAGATTTAGAGCAGTTGCATAATCTCTCTCTGGCTTATAGCAGAAGCAGTCACTGTGGCTACACTAGTCTTCAGTGAATTATCCCCAATGCTCCAGATGGCATGCACAGCAGGATTACATGATAACATGGGGGTAAGTATCAGAGACTTTCAAAAGGCATTTATTAGAAATTATTTCTGACAAAATGTTAGCAAATCCTGTCCTTTCAAATTTATCAGTACTCTTTTTATCTATACTTATCACATTGCTGGGTACACAGTAATAAATCAATAAGTACTTTCTTTTATTTGATTAATGTTTGCCAACATATAAACACAATTCTGTATCAATATTTGCTATATTCACCAAATATATATTAATTCCTACTATGCAACTAGAACTGGCCAGGCACTAAAGTAACAAAAAGATAAATGACGTAATCTCACCTCTCAAAGGGCTTATATTTCAGTGCAAATAAACGTATAATTACAAATTATAATACAAGCCATGGAAGAAAAGAGCTAAAAATATTTAGTGATTTTAATGAGAGGACATGATTTGGTCTAAGGATGGAGAATCTCTGCTCTAAGGAAATGACATTTGAGTTGAGATGTGAAGGATAAGTAGGAACCAACTTCTTGAAAGAAGTGAGGGTTTCAGACCTTTAAAAAAATCAGGGAAGATAAAATTCTGAGGTATGAAGAAGCAAGGTGCATTCCAGGAGGGCCAGTGTGATAGGCACTCAGGAAGCAAGGGGAAGCGGTGAGAGATGAGGCCAGAGAGGTGGACAGCAGCAGGCTGTGGCTCTTACACAGAATCATTTATTTTAAGAGTCATTGAAAGTCATAATCAGAGAAGGATTATGATCTAAGCTATTTCTAAAAATATTACTTTAGGATTGGACAGAGGAAGGCAGGAGAGGATGCTGTCCAGGGAAGAGATGATTTCAGTTTGGATAGAGTGGTAGTGGCTGAAATAAGTACAAGTAAAGGGATTTGAGGAATATGTACAAGTCTAAATTGACAGAACTTGGCGATGTAGCAGGTGCGTGTGTGTTTTGTCATGTGTTGGACAACAGAGAGGGAACCATCAAGGCCAACAATCCTGGTTCTCTGCTTTTGTAACTGAACAAATAGCTGTGCCCTCTTCTTGAGACAGTAACTGCAGAGGACCAGATTTAGAAAAATCATGATGAGTTAAGTTCGGTATGTTGATTTTGAGGTGCTTTCCAAGCAGAGATGCTGAGAGGCAGTTGGGAGCTCAGAAGAAAGGTCTGACATGGTGTGGAAGAACTTTAATGGGCTTGCCCAACACCCAACTCTTTTCTTTTTTGTCAGCCTCTACTACAGAGGCTGGATAAGCAACACTTTCAGTTTCCTTGTCTTTTTTGCATATGAGGATAGCTGTGGAACAAAGATCTGGCCAATGTGACTTAAGCTTGAGTTTGTCAAGGAATTATCAGGCAATCTTTTTTTTTTTTTTTTTTTCCTGATATAGATACTATCTCACCTCTGGTTTATTCTATCACTTTGAATATGGATGTGACAGCTGGAGCTTTTGCAGCCATGTTGCTGCCATCAGAGAATAGGCAAGAGAATCATAGACACTTCTGCCAGCAAAAGCAGAACTTTGTGAAAGTTTTGTCATGTCCCAACTTTATGAAAAACAAAATAAAATTATATTTTTTCAGCTACTATGTTTTTTATTAATTGCAGAAACAAATCATTTCTAACCGATATGGGTAGAGTTCTAAATTTGACAATCATAAGCATGTGGATGATAATTGGTGCCAGGCACCAGAAGAAAAAGGCCCCGAACAGACCTTAATGAACTCCAACAATTGAAGTCTAGTTAAAGAAAAAGGAGCAAGAACATGAGCTGAGGAAGAGTGTCCAAAAAGGTAGGAAGGAAACCAGAAGAGTGTGTAAAACAAGGACACTGATGGAAGAGGGTCTTATAAAAACGAATGAATGGTCAATGGTGTCAGATGCAGCTGTTAGCTAAAGCCTACAGCATCTACTGGATTTGGTGACATAGAGGTCACTTGTGACTGTGGTGGAACTATTGGAATGCATTAAACAGGAAGGGTAGGCCAAGAAATGTAAGCATCATCTACAAATAACTCTTTTGGGGTGTCAGGCTGAAAAAGAAGAAGGTAGCAGGAAGAAGTTGGGTAGAGAGATTTTGTTTTGTTTTTCAAATGAGAGGATGGGGAATTTTTTTTTTTTTTTTTTTTTTTTTTTTTTTTGAGGTAGAATTTCGCTCTTGTTGCCCAGGATAGAGTGCAAGAGTGAGATCTCGCGTTACTGCAACCTCCATCTCCCGGGTTCAAGGGATTCTCCTGCCTCAGCCTCCTGAGTAGCTGGGATTACAAGTATGTGCCACCACGTCTGGCTAATTTTGTATTTTTAGTAGAGATGGGGTTTCTCCATGTTGGTCAGGCTGGTCTCGAACTCCCGATCTTAGGTGATCCACCCACCTTGGGCTCCCAAAGAGTTGGGATTACAGGTGTGAGCCACTGCACCTAGCCTGGAGGAAGTTTTAAAATATGTAGAAAGGGCCATCCAGGCCAGATAAAGAGAAGAGAAAAAGCTTACTGATAGCATGAGATTCCCAAGAAGGTGGAAGCAACTGGTGATCACAGCACAGGTAAAGGGACTGGTTTTGAATGTCAAAAATATGAGACTCAGAGAGGCAGATTAAATCTGACGAATAAGATAACCTAAACATAGCCAGTTTATTTAGGAAGTGGGCACTGTTGCTTTCTGGATATACTGATTATATAATTTGCAATATAAACTATAGATATACTGATTATATAATTTGCAATATAAACTATAGGGGCCTCTGTAGAAATGTGGAGAACTTCTATGGTGATTTTGAGGTATGCAGGACAAAGACAGCAAACCTGCTCCACAGTTGCCCCACTGGGTGACTCTGATTTTCATCGTGGATATATCACACTGTAGCGTCTAGCTCTCAATCTTACTTTGGTGAGTATATTGTATTCTAGTATGTAGTAGCCAATCTTACTTTAGGATATACAGCAGTCTAGATTCTAGCACTCCGTCTTCACTTGGTGAATAAAATGGTTAATTTTATGTGTCAGCTTCAATATGCTACAGTCTTCAGTTATTCAATCAAACACTAATCTAAGTATTGTTATGAAGACATTTTATAGATGTAATTAAAGTTCATTATCAGTCAACTTTAAGTGAGATTATCCTAGATCATCTAGGTGGGCCTGATTTTATCAGTTGATGAAAGGCCTTAAGAGTACAGCTGAGGTGTCCCTGGATGATGAAGAAATTCTGTCTACGGGCAGCAGCTTTGGCTCATGGTCAAGAGTTTCAGCTTGCCTTTCCTGACAACTGACCCTGAGGATTTCAGGCTTGCTTAGCCGGTCCCCACAATAGTGGAAGCCAATTCCTTGTAACAAATCACTTAATATATATTTCCTCCTCATTCTCTTTCTCTGGGTGAATGCTGGCTGATATAGTGGGCATATCACAGTAAAAAATCTGGCCCTCAGCAAGCTGATTTGTTAAAATACAAAGGGTGGGCCTGACCCTCAAGGGTAGAAAGCTGAAAAGGCTAACTAAAACACCAAGAATACCTGTATACAGTGAGAAAGTTAGATTACAAGTACTGGAAATACTCAAAGTCCATATCAATGGCACACTCGTTGGACGATTTGTGGAATCAAATGTGGAAGTAAGGGCAGGTAAATACTGAACTGCATCAGGCTAAGAGATCTGATGCATCCATCTTGCCATGGAGCCTCTCCCTTGCCAAGAGAACCTCAAGTACTTAAAGTTCCTTTGCTAAAGCTCTTTCTCTGAGGGAATGCTAAGATGGTCATTAACAGTATTTGCCTACCTGACTTGCCTGTTTCTAAACTTACATGGCTAAGTAATTCCCTTTATAGACACACTACTTTCTTTACCTGTGTTGATACTGATATATTCAATCCAGTTGCCCAAGAGCCTCACAGGCTTAGGCATCTTTTTACTTCCTTCCATGGTCCTTACACAGCTCTGCTCTAATCCCATTCCATATTGATGTTACACACTGGCTTTCAGAGGGTAATGACTTTTTCCTATTTCTTGAAAACCCACCAAAAGTTTTTGTGAAATCAGTACTTCAATTCTAGACAAAGGAGTTGTGGGCTGTTGAAGGAATATGCATTCATGGTTCAGAAGGTGGCTTTCAGACTAGCTATTGTTAATCTTCTGGAAACATCCAAACATCTATCATACAATCCAAACACCTTCTACTTTCAAGTTTTTCCTTCCAAATCAAAATGTTTGCAAACTGCCAATATCTTTCCTAAAAGCTTTGCATACCTTAATTTCTACAATCCTTTTAACAAAGTATAAGCACCTTGAGAGGAAGCCATTGTTATTTCTGTACTATGGAAGGAAAACCCAGGCTCAGAACTTCAACAAGGTGTCCAGTGTCACATACTAGTAAGATGGGGAGCTGGGGTTTGGATCCGGACCTATCTGACCCCACACCATGGGCTCTCCACCACAACACTATAAATATCCCTCTTCCTTTAATAATTAGATACATCTATTGGAAGGTAATGTGGAGTTAATAAATCATTTTTCAACCCCAAACCAGATTTCCTCCTAGAGACCTTTCTAATCTGCTATGCACATGGTATCTACACATGGTTCAATCATCTTTTCATTTCTGATCTCTTCTTTTTCCCCTACATGATTATGTGATGTTAAATCTACATTTTTTCCTTTGTTTTGGCCCAAATGTGTTCTAATTTCTCATCCTCTTCCTTCTATTGTTACTCCTTATTTATTAGACTATAATTTCGAAGGGTAGTAAGTGATGCTTTGAGTTTCAAATCGTTCATCAGGATGATAAATGTTTTAATTTAGAAAAAATCATTTTTTTTAGTGGATGTTGCACTTCAAAAACCACTTTACAATTATAAAGCACATTTTTTCTATTCAAAGAGCTTTCATATACATTATATACATTATTTTGTTTGATCCTTACAGTATCCTTAGGAGCTGAGTAAGAGAAATTATTCTCATTTTGCAGATGGAAAAATTAAAATAGAAAGCTTAAGTAACATCATTTTTTGGCAAAATAGATTAGATATATGTAGATTTACATAGTAATGCCCACTAGGATTCATTCAATGAATTTATAGAACAAACACAGGAAAGTGTAATGGAGATATCAAGTTATCCAATACAGTCACACAAAGGTGACAACAAACAAATAAAATTAGTGTGAACAGTTCCTGAAAGAAAACTATTAACTCTCCAATTAGACCAATCTGAGCTTAGTTTAACCAGATTATACTGCCCTGCCCCTAAATTTCTGTACTTAGATTACGTCACTTGACCTCATTGGATGATTCTATACACTTTTGTGGGAGGAGATGTAAGAAGAGAGTTATACATAGAATTTTCAGAGAGTAGCCAGAAAATATCACCAAGTAAAGTCATGGTTTGAAATTCCATATGCATTTCATTTTATTCTTCATTTTCCTTTCCTCTCCCTTCCTACTTAACTAACCCCCATTGCTCCAAACACATTCGTACCCACTCTCTCTCACACACATCGCCTTGCTCCATAAATAACTCAGCGACAGTACAAGCTCTAAGGGATATTACAACAGCTCATTGGCTTCTTGGGCATGCTCTCCTCTCCTTGCCATCAAGTTTTCTTTGCTGATGAAAAGAAAAGACATTTATTTTTTCCCAAAGATTAACCTATAGAGGGCATTAAATTAAAACATCACTAGGACACCAAGTGTCTAGGAGAACTGTGTGCAAGAGCTAACCTCAAAACATTCAGACTTTGAACTAACACCTTTTAAGTAATCTCTGACTGAAATGCAATACTTACGTGATGCTTTCCAAGCCTGTGGCACCCTACCCTGCCCAGGTAGGTGTGTCGGTGTGAGTGCATCTCTGTGCTGAAGTGTCTTTGTATGCCTGTGCACACTCTATTTTCTTAATTTGTGTATGGATGGCATTATAGGGATCACAAAGCTACTTAACTTATTGTAACTCTTTTTTTCTTTCTTTCTTTCTTTTTTTTTTTTTTTTTTTTTGAGACGGAGTCTCGCTCTGTCGCCCAGGCTGGAGTGCAGTGCCGTGATCTCGGCTCACTGCAAGCTCCGCCTCCCGGGTTCACGCCATTCTCCTGCCTCAGCCTCCCGAGTAGCTGGGACTACAGGCGCCTGCCACTGTGCCTGGTTAATTTTTTGTATTTTTAGTAGAGACGGAGTTTCACCGTGTTAGCCAGGATGGTCTCGATCTCCTGACGTCGTGATCCGCCCTCCTCGTCCTCCCAAAGTGCTAGGATTACAGGCGTGAGCCAAGGCACCTGGCCAACCCACTTTCTTAAAACTACTTCTATCACAAACTTTTAGTTCTTTTGATTTTGGAAATTTTTTTTTCTTTTGCAAAAAAGAGGAAGAAGAAAAAGGTAAAAAAGAAAGAAAATAATAAAAGAATAATGAAAGGGAAGTCAGCACCACTTCTGACAGTTTGATTCGGATATATCCAACCTTTAAAAAAAAAAAAAAGTTCAAACCCAAAACCCAACAACCAAGAAAAACTCCAACAAAACAATAGATATTTTAAGCTGAAAGTGTTCCAGATCGCTCTGACAAAGAGCCTCCCGAGGATTACAATGCAGTCAATGTTGCTTTAATTAAATTTAATGCTGTGTGAAATGCACTCCAAGAAACTTTGATGAATGACTGGGGCAATTCACGGAGCTCACTAAAGGGCATCCAGCCCTTGCCGGGGTGTCAAGCCAGGATGAATTGGTTAGTACAGGCATGTTTATAGACTGCCTCGGGAACCTCGTATCTGTGTGGTAATGTCAGAGATAATGTTATGATTCGCTGGACCTGAGGGGGCTTTGATGACACGGTTAATGAGATGTCCCAGAGAGCACCCCTGCAGGTTGTGCTCGGACCTCCCACATCAAACGAGCAGACTTGCCCCTCCAGAGCTGCTGCCCTCCAAGTCCCTCAGCTGGGCTTTTCTTTCCTTAGGGTCTTTCTCTCTCTGTTCTTTCTCCCCGCCCCCCCGCCTTTTTTTTTTCTTCTTAGTCTACATTCACTTTGTCTGGCTGTTGAAATTCAAAAGTTGTTAGTTTTTAATTTGGCTTCTTGTTGACCTGACAGTGAACAAAAGGCTTTCTGGGATTGTGTGGAAACTAGGAGAGAAAAGAAAAGGATGCTGGGGAAAGGATAAAGAAGAAAGAAAAAGGACTCATGGCCAAGGGAGGTAACATCTAAAAATCACTCTGCTTACAAAAAACAAAGGTTCCCTGTAGACTTTGGTAGTAAAATGTTGTCATCTTGTTGGAGAATGTGATTTTTTAAAAACTCAAATTTTATTTGCTTTACTGATATCTAAAAGAAAAAAAAAACAATTGATAAAAATTAAAAATTAGCCAAAACAAGCACATAAGCAAGCAATTCACTTATGATTATAAAGGACAGTGTTGTATTTTTAACAATTTTTCTCCTCATTATAATCTGTGGGTAGAAAAAAATCCTCCTGGGAATTGAAGAAAGAAATGGTAGCTGGTAAATAAACATGCTTGGAGTATATCTATCTCTGCAAAAAGTCCCCAGACAGGAAGTGAACAGACAGTATTACCTCATTAAAGAGAATATGCATAGAAAGCGAAATAGAACTATATCAAATAACCCTTCCTGAGAAAGAAAATTGTTTTGTTTATTTTATACTTTAAAGACATTCTAAAATATTTGCCTATCTAAATGTAGCCAAATATCTTCTCCTTGGGGAGAAAGCAGCCTTTATTATTAATACTTTATTATTTTTTCATAGAGGAAGAGAGGGAAACGGTAACTCTCACCATTACATGTTCTAAATATGCTTGCCACTACCATTTTCCCTGTTTCTAAAGAAATTACTTGAAACTGAATAGGAAAAAGAAGCAATAAAGTATTTCCCCGTTTTCTATTGTATTTTTTAAAAATAACTCCTATTGAAATCATATTAATTTTTTATTGCCGAAGGATAAGTGAACTATCTAGGTAGTTTCTTATGGTAAATGACATTTATTTTAAAATGTACTTGTTTTGCCTAATAGCAATATAATGAATGAAGTTGAAATTGGAGCACAGGCACCAAAATGCCACACATAGTTTGGTTGGTTGTTTCCTAAAGAGAACAAAAGATAAGCAAGGAGCGAATCTATGTTAAAATAAGTCTAGCTCCAAGATAGTATGACAAAATAATCTTTGTACTCATTAAGGATCAATTAGTGCTTCTGCTAACTGGACTCTTGCCCACAATTATAAAGGACAGAGAATCTCAGAAAGCTGGATGAGAAGCTTATTTCTTGGTTGTAAGTTGGAAAGAGTAGCTTTATAGGTGAGAGGGTATTATTAATTGTATCAAAGTTGAAGCCTGGATTGATAAATGAATGAACACAGTAACCAACTGCAAGTTGCTTTAGTAAAGAATGATTTCAAAATATTAAATTGTTCCTTAACAGGGAGAGAAAAAATTAAGTGACTGAAAAGGAGGGATGCTTAATAGAAGAACTGGAGGTAAATATGATGCCTCTCTTACATAAGGAGCAGCTTATTAGAAGGTATCTGTGAAATATATTTACTTTTTATAGATCTATGCCAGGCTTAAAGCCCTGACAACAGACAAACTGCCTGTGTGTAGCACAAGTATCAGGCAGAACTCTTTCTGTTGCAAGTGACAGAAATCTCGATTTGACTTTGTTTAAACAAACTTTTAAGAAAAGGAATATATTGGCTTATATGATAGTAAGTCTAGAGAGAGATGAACTTTCAGGTAGATCTAAATTCAGATTCCAAACAGTATCCTAAGGACTAGATTGCTTTCTAGTCTCCTCTCTATATTATATTGATTTCATTTTCAGCTCGGCATGATGACAAGATAGCTGCAGTTGCTCCAGCCTGATATTCTTTCAGGTCCAAGTTGGATAAGACAGGCTTGAGATTCACTCTGACTTCATGGACTTAGGTCATGTGTCCAGCCCTGGATTTACTGCCATCACCAACATAATTCGCTGCATTAATTTGCTTATGGCTAGGTCATGTGTACCACCCCTGAAACTGGGGGTAGCCACCTACATAGACCACATGAACTGAAAGTAGGCGAGTGCATACCCAAATGAAAAATTATAATCTGCTACTAGAATGAGAGAATACTAGTACTGTATTCCTGGATGATGAAGAGACAAACAAAAATTCCCCCAAACATATCCTATCTCATTATTTCTGTAATAGGTATTTCTACAATTTAACTCTTTCTATGATTTGAGAAATCTACTGATACAGGCTTGGGCTGATAGTAATAAAGGGTAAGAGGCAATGTTTCCTTAAAACAGGGCTGGGAGAGAGGGCAAATTATCTAATATGTTTCATACCTGAGTACAATTATGCAAGTCATTCATCCGGTTATGAAGGACTGCATCAAAAGTGTGTTACAAAGCAACTGGTAGTAGTAAGAAAACTAACTTTAGGTCATAAGCTAGTTTCTGTCACACTTTTTGCATTTTCTTTGGAATTTTAGGCAGTTAGAGCCACAAAGAAGAAAAGAAGTCAGTTGTCACACCTGGGTCCTGCTAGATGAAGCAGCTAGACTGAAAGAGGAGGAAGAGTGCAGCCAGCCAAGTGGCAGAGCACCAGGGCAGTTACATTCCCAATGCACCATAAAATGACTCTATAATGCAGCGTAGACCAAAGCTGAATGCAAAAAGAAATCACAGGTAGATGGAGCGAGGAACACTTTTCTAAACCTGTACTGAGACCACGAAGGCCTTTGACTCTAGAAAGTGAGGCCTCGTAAGTTGCAAAAAAAGGTCAAGAAATACTTAAAAACAATTAGATAGAAGGTGTTGATCTGTGCCTGAGTATTGTATCCATATCTAGCTTCAAATAGTACTTTTATAAATGTTAATATACAAATAAGATCATAAATGTTTATTAAAATATTGATACCTATGAACCATAGTGGGTTTTTTACTATAATTTGCTAGAGTGTGTTTATTCATCTCATACCTCTCTCTGGTAGCAGGTACATAATTGCAGGCGTGGTACCCCAAATAAACTAAATAACCTCATGGGAACAGGCATCACACATTTACTGCTGATACAATAACTATAAATTCCACAGGTTTACCCACTACACTACTAGTTTTGACTGCCTTGTTTTCTTTCTTAATCATTCTAAACCCACAGTCTGAACACATTTACATTTTCTGTTTTAATACCAAAAGCTTCTATTTTTCAGAAAAGAAGGATCTTCAATATTTAATAATAATTACATATTCTTATGTAAGAATTATGATAATTAAATGAGGCAGCATATATTCAATCACAAATCACTTAACACTAAGGAGTATGTCGCTTGGCAAGTGACAGACTGGCCAATTGCCCAGGCTTCAATATGAGAGGTCTTCCTGAATTTGTAGCTTGGTGGACAAAATAGGCCTGGAAAAGCCTGATAAATTGTATAAATCAGCTCCAAAATTTGACTGCAAACTCCTGAAGGCACAAACTTATATTATCTTTATATTTTCCTAAAAGCTCATCAGCATAAAATATATACATTGAGAGCATTGAGTAAAAATAAACTTTGCTTAAAAGATCAGAGAATATAGGATTTCTGAAAATAGGTATTTTGGCATGATTTCAAAAATGTAGTAATCTTCTGGCCATCTTAAATTGGTGCAAAGGTTTTGTTTCATTTGTATTTTAAAGAAAAGTAAAAACACACAAAATGACAGATATTCCAGGCAGAGGTATTGGTATATGCAAAGGCACAGAGATATGAGTTCTGTGTCACTGAAGAATAACGTATCACGGGTTGAGCATCTGTAATCCCAAAATACAAAATTTGAAATGCTCCAATTTGAAACTTTTTGAGTGCCATCATGATACCACAAGTGGAAAATTCCACATTTGACCTCATATGACAGGTCAGAGTTGAAACTTTGTTTTATACACAAAACACAGTCAAAACTTTGTTTTATGCCTCAAATTATTGAAAATAGTGTATGAAACCTTCAGGCTATATGTATGAGGTATATCTAAAACATAAATGAATTTTGTGTTTAGACTTAAGTTTCATACACTTAATGTATGTGCAAATATTCCAAAATTTGAAAAAATTCAAAATATGAAACACTTCTGGTTCCAACCATTTCAGACAAGGGATACACAACCTGTATTTTAGGAGCAGAGATGAGGTAGTCGGGGGATTGGTAGCAGAAGAAGCCAAACAGTTGAAGAAACAAGAAAGAGTTCATGAAGGTTTTGCCAACTATGTAAAGGTACCTGGTATTTTATCCAGTTTCAAACAGGAGCCATTGAAGAAATTTGAGGAAAAAAGAATAAAAACAGTTTTCTACTAAATGAACAGGTCAGGAAAAGGAAGGAGGAAGACCAGCGAAGCTCCACATGAATAAGGCCTGACCTAGAGCAAAGGCAGTAGGGGTGGAGAAGAGGTAATGGATATAAAAGATAAGTTTTAAGGTTTCCAAATGATTGCTAATGCAGTGGAACTCTTTTGATCAAACAAAACCTTACAATCTTATCCCAAACCAGAGCAGGTGTGTTTTGTTGAAGGGAGGCTCCTGCTGCCGATCTCCCACTCACCCCACTGGGCACAACTTAAAAATTACTGCGCAACTGCTAAGCTTTCATAGCAGTCAGTATGTGGGGCTGAGAGAGCAAGACTGATCGAGTGAGACTCAGTTTCTCAGTTTAGGCAGGTTGGTAGATGGAAATGCTCTTGCACAGAGAGGGAATGCAGGATGCAAAAAGGCATGCTCAGTTCTGCTGGACTCTCTTCTCCCTGTCCCCAGTTTATTCTTTGTTCAGTCCTCCTATCAAGATTTTACTATGAAAACTGTTATGAACCAGTTAGGAAAATGAGTTTATCAGTGAAATCCTAACGATCTCAAGGTTAAAAAACTAGCCCTAACTATAAAAGACCATTAAATTTGCTGTTTTTCTGGAAGCACGTGAATCTAAATGCCTAAAATTTAATTCTTATTCTTACATAGTTACCTATTTTTAATATGTGGTTTGAATTTCTTATTAAAGCTTGGTTCTAGTGAACAATAACTACCAGGGTGTGTGTGTATATATCTGTAACATATGATATTTATATAATATATATATTTTAATATATGAAATACAAATTACGTAAAGGCTTATTTGTATTTTATTGACTAAATGTCCATCAAATGCTTTCCAAGTGCCTGCCATGTACCAGAGATATGACAGTGAAACAAGCAGGCAGTTCTTTTTTCTTAAGGAATTTACATTCTAGTGAGTTGAAAGCAAATCATTTCTTGACTGTAGCTAAAGGATAAGGTCTGTTAGAAAAGTTAAGCCCATTATCCACTCTACCATTCAAATCCGGCAGTGCTTGATTCCGTACTGTAAGTTGCTGCAACATAATGGAGATCACAAGGGCCACAGGGTTGGGCAGTGACACCAGGCAGATGAAGTAATTTGGCCTTTATGTTTCTCATCAGCATTGCTTTGCACTTTGGATCAAACCTTGACGTGGATTATCAGTCTCTTTTCAACATCAAAAAGGTAATGTATGCTTCAGTTTCATTGAAACTTGGGATTTGGGGCAGGTAAATGACTACTTACTAACATTGGCTAGAGGAAGACTGAGTGACAGCGGAAGTAACAGTGAAATTACCTCCCCTGGACTGTATTTTACACAGAACCACATGGAGTTGCACACCTCTTCTCCCTTTCTCCTTCTTTCTTGCTTACATGCATTCATTACATGCCTAATGTTTAGGAATCAGGATCCTTCCAACTGTTATCCTTCCCATATGCATGCTGACTTGTCTGTATCCTGTTCCCTTTTGCCTTTCTTAATTATTTGTTTATGGGAGGACATAGTATTGGGCCTTGGAGCCAAAATGGATTGCATTAGGTGGGCATGGTGGTGATTGCTTGTAGTCCCAGGTACTCGGGAGACTGAGGATTGCTTGAACTTTGGAGAGCATGGCTGTAGTGAGCCATGATCTTGTCACTGCACTCCAGCCTGGGTGAGACCCTGTCTCAAAAACAGCAACAAAAAAACTCCAAAATGTATTGCAGATTCCATCCCTCGCAATGTTCTTCTCTTACATTTGCAAGGCTTTATCTCTGTTTAAATAATCAGTAGGATTGCTGAGTACTTATTAAACCTTCTTTCACTTTACTTACATAGCTTGAATCCCACAGTCAGCCATTTCACCCAAGTCTTTATGATCAGCCAAGTCACCTTGCTATTTCTAACTCAAGATAACTACATCTCTATAGTTCTGATTTCTTCATTCCCCTGATATATATACACACACACACATATACAGATATACATACATATATACATATATATACACATATATATATAACATATATATATGACAAACCTTCAAAGGTTTCCCATTATCTATCATACTCCACAACAAACATTGAGGTTTCTCTACCATCAGGATCCAAATTTCCTATCTAGTCACATCTTCCCGTACCCCGCACAAGTTCTTTGTATGGCAGTACATCATGTACCTGTGCCGATGCTCACATCGCTAGTGCCATCTGAAATATCCTTCCTTTGATTTCTGTACCTGCCCAAATAACTCAACTGTGGCTATCCTAAGGATATTCCACATTATCTCTGGCCTTGAAGTCTCTGAACAAAATGAAATTGTCCTATTTGAGTCAGTTGGTTAATACACTTGATTTCCTCTTATTTTTTTTTCTTCAAACAAAATCCCCCTGAATTTAGAGTTCCAGATTTATGCTACTTTTACGTGTCATTAGAGTTATGTTTCTTCTAATGCTGGAGCAGACAAAATCAAGTTTAATTTTATTCTTAGATCTTAATGATTTCTAGGAATGATTTTGTTATGGAAACGTATATTGTTTAAATGGGATTGCGTAGTTCTAGCCCACATAGAATGAGCAAAATATAGGAAGCCTAAACATACATTTATGGGCATCGAATTATGGAACACAGAATGAGTAGCGAATTAAGTTTCCATGAGGAAAGAAGAGGTATCTCTTAAAAGATCTTGAATATCAAAGGGAATTGAAATTTGATTATTCTCCAGAAATGTGCAAACAGATTAGCTTTTTCTTTGAATTCTCCGAGTATGACACAGCTCTAGAGGGCCTAGAGCAGCGCTTGACGCATAAAAGCTACAAAATAAATCCTTGTTGACTGACTTACAACGAGCTCAGAAAGTGAAGAACCCAGAGGGTTGGCCCAAGGAAAGAGTAAACCAGGAAGATTTCATGACATGTGATTCCAAGGGAACCCTCTGCAGAAATATACCTCTCCCACCAGCAATTCCACCAAAGTTACCTCCTAAAAATATTCCACATCCTTTGTCTATGTGTCCCATACCTCCCAGCATGATACTGATCAACCAAATGTGTGGGTATTGAATATGGAGTCTCTCTGTTCTTAAAGGTATATAATAAGTGGTTAGATTTATTAATATATCTTTTTGAGTCTTAAGAATTGTTGCAGCCCAAGGGTGCCCTAATGAAAGTCACATGGCTTTGGTAGGCCTAAAATTTTAAATCATGTATCTCTTCAGTGGGGAGGAGGAAATGATATTTGTCATCGCCAGCTATGAGCAGAGCCTCCTGGAAATAAGGCACAAAAGAGGCACCTTATGAGGACTTCATGAGGGAAGAAGAGGGGCACTCTAGGCCTCTCTGACTGGTGGTTATGTAAAACCACAATAACGGAGGGAACATCTTAGCATCAAGGGCTTGCTCTCCTTCCTCCTATCTTTCTTTTTGCCCACTATTGCTTTCCCTTCTTCTCCTGCCTCGGGGACTGCAAGATAGCATAAGGAAAAATCTCTGTGGTGGACATCTTTCCTTTACCCCTCTTTGCTATTTCTTGGTTCTGTTATTTGCTCTGCTTTGTAACCTGGGAAGCTGGCTCTATGAATGGCATCCCTTGCCCTCTAGTTTCTTTTGGGTGGCCTACCAGGAAAATGGGTAGCAAATCAGAAGAAGAAAAGAGAATGAGAAATGACCGTTTACTCTCCTGGCTCCCATTCTGTGGGGTTGTTGAGGGTGGACTTAGACCAAAGCCTTAGAGTCCCTGACACTTGACTTCTTGTTTTCTTTCCTTCTCATTGTCGCTCTCCCATCCCCTCCTTCTTCCCCGCCCCACCCCACCCCTGCCCTGCTTTTCTTTTGGTAAGTGCTTTCCTCCCTTGCCCTTCAGACCTTGGGATATAAGTACCTCTTACGCTGATATAGCCCCAGAATACAGCATTATTTCTTGCGGTTTTTCCAAATCCTTTTCCATGTATTTGTAAACCTGCCTTTTATTAAGCTCACATTAAATGACCCAATCTGGGCACATCATTTGTTTCTTGCTGGGATCCTGACTGATGCAACCTCTTATCCTACAGGAAAACTCACCGTGATGCCATGTGCGTTCCCAAAGAGGTAAATATCTGATTTGGTAGCTCCTCGTATGAACGTTTTATTATATATGACTAGGGTATTTTTTTTAAGCTAACAGGTAAAAATTTTCTGAAGACCTATTTAAAAATGGAATCCTGTTAAAAAAGGACATGGGTTTCTTTTTACCTCTTATCAAACTGTTACTAAATATTTCTCTTCAAATAAATACCCTTTTTTTTTCAATGCCTACTAAAGACTCCAAGTCGGTGTCTTATGGAGGATAACTCTGAAGAGCCAAGACATTATTCTTTGGCCTGCCTGGCTCCTCACATTTAAAAGGAAGAATTAGGTCATACCAAGTTAAATGACTTTAATAAACTCAGTGTTTCCAAAGCTGGAGTGGTGTATGACTTTTGGAGCAGAGAAGGATATAAATTCTATTTCTCTAGAAGGACTCACTGTTTCATCATTATCTTCAAATTATAGGTATGAGCCCAGCAAAAGACTTTGGACAGTAAAAGGAGGTTGGATATAGTAAAAGAGCCTTCTGAAACAGTGGAGACAAACACGACAGTGTCCATTGGGGCATAAGTAATCACATCTCAAAATGTAGCTAGACAAACTGGCAGCTGAGCTCATGCCTAGTCCATAGGAAGTCAAAATAGAGAAATATACCATTACAGTACTCACATTTTGACTACAATTTGATCATATTATAATTTTTCTCCCCCGACGACAGAGTAGATTGACTGACTGAACTTCCGTTTAATGTTTAAAATACCTAATCCTCCAAATCCTATAAGAGGATCTTCCAACTGTGAGATCCTGACAATGGGCCAAGTCAGCAGCCAACAGCGACCCCGCAGAGCTTTCAGCTGAAGCCAGGAGGAAGCAAAAGCCTTGTTAGCAGAGATTCACTCGCTCATAGCTCCCTAAATGGCCCTGGCTTCATGCTATGACTTTGCCCAGGTTCTCAGGTTCAGATTTGTTAGGCTTATTTTGGAAGGATTTTGCTCCTGTATAATGCTTTAGGCACAGGGCTTCTGGACTGAGACCATCTGGATTCAGGTGCCAAAGTCATTTGTGTGACACTAGGCAAGTCACTTAATGTCTTGTTTTCTCAGTTTTCTTAGCTGTAAATGGGATAATCATAATGCCTATTTCTTAGAATTGTCATAAAAATTAAATGAGATTTGTACATCAACATTCTTAAAACTCACTGAAAGTTATGAAATGAGCTAATACATGAAATGCATTAGAATTGAACCTGGCACATAATGAATGTTCAATAAATGTGAACCATCATCATTATCGTGTGAAGTGTTTAGCATTTTTTCAAGTATTTGTAAATGTGAGATTTTTTGCTTCTGATTTTGTGATTCTAGCAATATTGTGTTTAGCAGTGATTTGCAAAGTAACTTCTTCCCCTAATTCTTTTTTCTTTTTCTTTTTTTGAGACGGAGTCTCGCTCTGCAGCCCAGGCTGGAATGCAGTAGCGCCATCTCAGCTCACTGCAAGCTCTGCCTCCCGGGTTCACGCCATTCTCCTGCCTCAGCCTCCCGAGTAGCTGGGACTACAGGTGCCCGCCAACACGCCCCCAGCTAACTTTTTGTATTTTTAGTAGAGAAGGAGTTTCACCTTGTTAACCAGGATGGTCTTGATCTCCTGACCTCGTGATCTGCCCATGTCGGCCTCCCAAAGTGCTGGGATTATAGGCGTGAGCCACTGTGCCCAGCCTACTTCCCCTAATTCTTTTTTTTTTTTAAATGAGAGTGTGCACTTAGTTAGCAACAATGCACTATTGATTGAAAATCTTGACAGTAACTCTATTTTCTTTTTTCTGGGATGAAATGTGCTGCTTACCTCCTGATTTTTCAAAAGGAGAAAATGAAGTCATTATAAAAGAGCTGCGTGTGGAATAGATTTCCCAATAAAACATTTTCATGTGCTGCTTCATGTCCTTTTTCCCTTTGTGGAGCATGGGCTTTCGGCAGGAAATATTTAATTCCAGTTATTCAAATGATGAGTATTTCCAAATAGACCCCTATACTGTATATATGAAATATACTAAGTTAAAAAATGCCAAAATTTTAAAATTCAAATAAATTTTAGTTCATTTATTCAAAAGATTGAATGAATTATACCTGCCATTATTTCCTTCATCCAATACCCTTGCCCATGACAGACATTGCTAATCGATTATTACAATCATTCCTGCAGTCTTGGTTGCAGCTTCAGAGTCCTTCTCAATGCAGCACACCAGTAACTGCTTCTAATGAGTAATAAGATAAAACCTAACAGATAAAATATAATATAACCTTAATAGATTTCTTTGTGTTACAGATAAAAAAGCAAGATTAAGTGGCTCAAAAAAATACCACACACCTACATAGTAGCAGAGTTAGATCTAGTACTCAGTATTTCCAGATCTGGGGGTTCACATTTGTACCACAGCGAATGAAAATCTGCTTAAGAACCAATTTCATGATACTCTCTAATGATATTTCTATATTCCAGAATGTACTGCTTAAAAAAAGAAGCTATATTCACATCTCATGTGAAGTTTGCTTTGAGTTTTCCTCCACAGGAGCCTCTGGAGTGGCTTAAAAATCTCTAATTTTACTCACTTCACATCCCATTTCAGCTTTAATAAAAAGTCAGCCAGATCCTTAGCAATTCATAGGCAGATTTGTTCTGTGTCAGAAGGAAAGTTGACTGACGAGCCAGTGATGTCTTTGTTCTTCGGTGTTACCAGTGAGATAATTGTTTCACAATAGGTGGGCTCCCTGATCTTGCCTGCCCCACCACAAGGCAGAGCCCTCTTGGAAAGTCTCCTTCACACAGCAAGTCCCGCTACCCAGTGCTTAAATTTCCACTTGGCTACTTTGAAAGGTCTAGCCAGTCATGTCTGCTGTTGCCTCAGGGTTCAGTTTCAAGGAATGTTTCCTTAATTAGTAGATGACAGGTAGATGACATCAATCTGAAATAAGTCCAACGGACTCTCTAGCAAGAAAACCAGCTAGTGTCAGGAAGGAGCAATATTAGAAGCTGTGTATTCTCAGGTGTAATGCAGAAAATGACTCTGAGGACTGGAGAGAAAGGCAAATGCTACCTTATTGGAGGCAGATTCCCATTGGTCCCTGCTATGAACAACGGCATCCGTTTCCCCGACATCTCCCAATACCAGACCTAATGTTGGAGTATGGGAAAGGAGGTTGAATAGGGGTGTTGAATCTTCCCCGAGCCTTTTTGCCAAGCTTGTGTGTTGAATTCAGTTTGACTTAAACTTGAAGATACTCAGTCATACTAAGCCAATACTTCCTTGCCTCACCTTCCCCAGATGGGTGTGTGCACTTTACCTAACTCTATTAGATTGTCTCTGTGGACACTCAAAAGTTCTGCCTGGAAGATTCTTACAGATACTCCTACGAGTTTTTGTTGAAATAGCAAAGGTGTAGTGGAGTAAGAACTAAATGGCAGTTCAGAGTAAAAATATTTGCCATACCTATGCCCTCCCTCCTTACTGAGGTAGTTGTCAATAATATTAATTGTTGTACCTTGCATTCTCTGAGCTTCATTATGTCCAAGGGACTCCAGCTAAATGATCTCATTTGATCCTTCATGCTTTGCAAATGAGAAGATGCTAATTGTTTATGAACTAACCATTAGAGGGAAAAATTGAAAGCAAAACATTCAGAAAGAATAACATTGAGGAAGGAAAAAAATTAAGTACTATTTCAATTTGCCTCACGTAGGCAAGAGAGTGAAGAGGCTTAATCAATGCTAACACAGAATTTACTCCAAGAATGAATGCTAAAGATGGTTCCCAAATATTTCTCTATTAGGGACTTCTATGGGATCCATGTTTTGAGAGTAACTCAGAAAACTGCATTTATTTAAAAAAATTTACTTTGTCCTCATTTTTATCAATGACAGCCACGCCTGATAACAATCGGTACAATTCTGAGTTGCTATAAACAGACATCATAGAAATATAGAATTTCCGTTAGATTTTGATGATGATCTCAATAGTTGCTGGATTCCCATTTTGTGGAAACAAACTGATTGATGCTAAGGCTTGAAAACTATTGATAAAGTCTAGCCTTCTCCTTTTAATGATGAACAAATTGGCCAAGAAAAATAAAATAACTTGGCTGAGATTACAGAGCTAGTTGGTATCAAAGTGAAACTAGAATGCAAGTCTTCTGTCTGTACATTTTATTTTAACAAAATATAAATAAAGTCAAAGTCAAATTCTATTATGAACCATGCAGGTAGTTTGAAAATGAAGTCACTAGTTAAAAGAAAAACAGATGCAGAGATTTGATAATGCTGGCAAATGGCCCTTAGGCTTGGTAGTGAAGAGACAATGGGAAAAAAGAGGACTTATATAAAATGGAAAGGACATGTCCTGTTTAAATGGGATAACGTAGCCTGCTTCGGCTAAGGGCAATTATACTGGAATGTGAACTTGGCATTGCCAAATCCCCGTGCTTTTTTCCCAAGAAAAGTAGGAAATGCAAATGTTTTTTGTGAAATTTCTCAATGTCTAAATGTTGCCAGTTGATTTAAATGTTTGAAAATGGCATTTGGGCCAATGTTTCAAGAGACAAAACATACCAGTGAGTTGCTAATTTATGACTGCGCATAAAAGTAATCAATATTGAAACATAAAATGTGTCTACTGATAAAAGTTTACCAAACCTATATTAATTTGTTCATCTAGGCTTCCATTTATCCATGTGGGAAGTTCTTGAGTTTCTTCTATGGGTAAAGCATGGTACTAGACATTATCAGAAGCACTGAGTGAGACTGGAAATGTGAGGAGAGTAGAACAGCTTTGGAATGGCCATCAAAGGGAATTTCTTCAGACTTGTACTTACCCGGGTGACAAATCAGAATCACCCAGGTCTACCCTTGATGATTCTGACTCAGCTGTTCTGAAGTACCATCATCAGTCAATAAGAGGTAAGTAAAATATTTTTCAGTAGCAGCTGATGTCAGATGATGTGAATTCTTGGTGAAGGCAATATGTATGATATAATGACTTCTCACAACCCCAGGAAAAAGAGTGTAAGTAAGTGTGGCAGTGGAGGAAAGTAGATAAGGAATCCCATTTAGGCTAGAAGACTGGCAAGGTGCTCATACCTGAAATCAATGGCCATTTGGTTCAGACTGATTTGGTGGATGTCTGGCTAGTGGGTAAGTAGCGTATGGTTCTTGAGATATTCCGAGTCCTTAAACATTGGGCTCATTGTGTTTCAGGAGAAACAGAGGAGGCTTGTGTCTTAATGCTCCTAGGGCTATATCAGACTGACTAAACAATCTTGAGGAAATGTGCTACACTCCCAATTTCCTCATCTGTTAAAGAAGGCTAATATTGCTGTAGTAGTTTGAAACTTGTAGGAGCAGTTTGAAGTGTAAAGGAAAAGTGATATCTAAATGTAAGTGTTATGGTTTTCAAATGTATTATTTTGGTATTTTGAGTGCTACAAGGAGTTTCTTAGAGAAGTCTTTCTCTTCCATAAAACCAATCAGAAATGTTCAATTTCTGCACACACGAACAGGCAGCTACAACTGGGAAAATGATTCTGTGATTCCACACATTTCTTTGACAAGTCACAAATGGGTTTTAGTGACCAGCTGCAGCTTGTGTGTTAAATTCAAATAATTCATTCTTGGCACAGTTATTTTTCACATTCCCTTGCATTAGAAAAAAAATTATGCTGCCTACTATTACATATTGTAAAAGCGATAGCTTCTATCTTATCTATTTGGAGAGGATATTGCATGCTAAATGCATAAAATAAAAATGTCAATGAATTCACCAATATGTTTCTCCTTTGATCAGTGGGGGCAAGCCTTCTTTGGATCTTTAGTCAGGAGGTCTGCTAAGACCTTCAGGGAATTTTCTTATCTCATAAACTACACGAAATGTAAAATGGAGATGATTGTTGACTACTTTTTAGGTACTCAGATGAAAACTAGCTTTTAGATTTTGGATTGATCTTGAATTCTTGCCCCCACCCAAGGGTCTGGACCCGGTAATAATAACACAGACCATCAATCTGCTTAGTACACTTCTGGTTTTCAGAGGAAAGTTTTCCCTTCAAAGCAAATGATCCTCTCATATTGGCGTAAATTATTGTTTTGAAGGTACTAGTTTATTGGCATCATGGAATCTACTCAAACAAGGAATGCATTTCAAAATTCATTTTATCATTATGCTTTTTTTTAAGCCCATGATCATGTAAATTCATTGCAAGTGGAAAAAAAGTATATTCAGAAAGAGAGATGTCTCAAGATTATTATAATATAATAATGATTAATATTATCACACTGGAGGTGATTTGATGGAAAAGATCCTTAGGTGTTTGCACTTAGTCCCTGACTAAATCAACATAGAATTTCTACTGACCTAATTAATCTTAAATTAAGCATGTCTACTGTTTACTATGATTACCTCATCAGAGAAGCTGTTTCAGCATCTGTTTTTCCTCATGGTGAAAAGGTTCCCTTTTACTCCAAAATGAGTTTTCCTCCTTTAAGCTCACTTGTTTGGGTATTTCTATCCAAAATAAATACTTATTTCTCACCTATTAGCTGTTTAAGACTGAGTTGTGTCTTCAAATGCATATACAGGGCTCTCAGTGCAGACATTTGAATTCAGTGGGAGCTATGAGTCTTTGAGGGCCTGATTTGACCCTGTGTTTGTGCTCGGTATATAAGTATTTAGGTAATGTTTTCATTTCCTGACCCACTCAATATCATGTTTTGGCAAAATGTATTCACTTCCCTCACATTTTCCCCATCTGTTATATTCTTAAGTCTGTTTATAACTTTGCTTACTTTTCTTTGATCATTTTTAGTCTGGATATCATTTTTCAATGACAATGCATGCATGCACGTATGTGCACACACGTAAACCAAAAGAATACATGGAATTTGTATTCCTTTATACACAGTATGTACAAACTACCTAGTATAGCATTTAGCTTTACATATAATAAGATATGCACACGTGTATAGATTTACTTTTATACACATCTCTATGATGACAAAATGGGTTGATCTTTTGCTTTTAAAAATAGAGACATAGAGTTGTCTATTTCTTAATATTATGGGAAAGAACCTGGTATGGTAGAGAACTAATGATCTGAGTCTTCATTTTCCTTCTCTGGGTCTAATCCTGGCATATAACCTAGATGGAAAGATTTTCAGTTTTTAGTTTTTCTGTTGATTAATCCATAATTGTTTTCTCTTTGTTCCCAAACAGTATGTTTTGAAAGCATTACTAGCTTACCATCTTGAAAGATGTTAACATTCAAGAAAGCATCAGAATGGGTATCAGGCATCTGTGGACTCATTCTGGATTCCAGATGGGTGTTTGAGACACAACAAATGAAAAGCCCTATTTTAATACAATTGCTTGCTCTTGTTTTTTCACTTGACTTCCCAATCTAATTTCTTTGCTTCCAAGCGTTCTCACTCATATCACCATTTAAAATTTAAAAGCAATATATATTTAAATGTGAAACAAAATGCTTATATGGAGACTCTGCCACAGTGGAAAGTATGACAGTGGGTTTCATTTCAAAGAGTTCTGGATGATCTCCCGAGTGGTAGAGCCAGAGGTAAGAAATGTTAGATCATTCCAAATGGCTGGAAATAAAACAAATATTATTCTCTGTCTGATCATGGTCTGTATCTTTCCACATTAGGGAAATTTTGTTTTTATTCATTTGTTCTTTGTCATCTTCCTTTTGGGTGACCACGGTTGTTGTGAATAGCACAGAGAACAACTTCCAAATTTATTTTAACAGCAGGAGACGTTATAAGTCACCCATTCTCACATTTTGAGAAAATGGAAAAATCCTATTATAATGTGTATGCATCTCAGGTTTTTCTTAAAAGTCTCTCTCTTGATTCAAAACACCCTTCTGAAATTGTACTGTTCTCTGGAATGATAATAGAATTGGAAAATTTCCATTTAACATCCCATTTTATCAATCCACTCAGGAACACCCTGGTAGAGTGATCAGTTACATGGAACTTACTGCTTGCACAACCTTCTGCCACCAAGGTTCACAATGAAGCAAAAATGTGAAAAGTTTAATATAAATGAAAAATATTTTATGTGATGCTGTATGCATACTTACCAAGAATGTTTATATATTTTGTAATAATAATTTGTAGAATATACAAGTAAGTTTGTGTCTGGAGTCAATAATCAAAAGTACGCTTGGAGAGCAAATAGCAAGTTATTATGGCAGTGAAATAGGGCAATGGGCTACGAAAGGTATAACTTCAAATTGTATCTTTTCCAACAGCTTTTGTCTTTGTTTTGTTTTGTGTACCTTTGAAAAATTAGTCTGCTCTTTCCTGTGGAAGCAGCACTAGTAGTTATATGAAATAAATCTACTTGTCTGGCATATATTTTTTCCCCTCTTAGAAATGTCAAAACTGATATAGTGTGATGTGTATGAGTATGGGATATGTGTCATGTGGGAACCCACACAGTGTGCAAGTGCCATCCACATTCCTGAAAAATTACATATATGTGAATAAACAAAAATGAAATCATATTTTAAATGTTCCATGGAAATCCAGTGTAATGCAACTCCTCTGGTAATTACTTTTAAGTGAAACATAAAATAATGTAGTTACTCCTACATACAGATATACTGAATTTATACATGAAAAAATGTTTTGAGCACTGTATTTTCTGTAATTACTTATAGCCTTGTAGAAATATTGATATACTTTGAAAGTAGAAAATTGAAAGAAATATATAATATTTGACATAACCTTCTGCAGATTTCTGGACTGATGTTAAAAATAAGGATAATGAACATGAAGCCCAGCTGCCTCTGAAAGAACAGTAATGTGCTCACCTTTCCCTTTCTTTCTCCTTTGTCTATCTCATGGCTTCTGTCTTTGTATCATTTTGGCAAAAAAGAGTGTAGTTTTTGAGTGTAGTCAACCTCTACTGGGGAAAGGGCCTCCTGGGAGAGCCAAGCAATCTAATTCAGGCAAGAGAGAAGAAATCAGTAATCCCTTAACTTTGTGGCTGAAATAATCTATGTAGGTGCTGGAATTTCCTTGAGATCATAACCTCATGATGTGGAGGTCTATTCTATAGAAATTGGACAGTGGCTGCCAGCGTAAGTCAGTCATAGGGTAAGCTTGTTCTAGTTATTCAGCTGCTCCATACCATCCAAACACATAAACCAAAAAAATCACTTATTATATTGCTTAGAACCCCAAGATACCTTCAAGATGTTTTATGTTGAGTCAAATGCATATGAGTGACCACATTTTTTTAAAAAGGAATCTTGACCCTTACCTCACACCATATGTAATTAATTTAAAAGGGAACATAGATATAAATATTAAAATTTTAGAAGAAAACATAAGATGAAATCCTAGAGACCTTGGATTTGGCAAAGATTTTAAAATATGACACAAAATATGCACTTCACCAAAATTAAAGACTTTAATGTTTTCTGCAAATCATATATCAAACTGAGGACTTAAATACATAATATATAAAAAAAAATTCAACTTTTCTAGCTTTTTTTTTTTTAGGTTCGGGGTACATGTGAATATTTGTTACATAGGTAAACTCGTGTCAGGGGTGTTGAACATTTACAACTTTAATAATGATAAGATAAACTCATGCACTAAAAAAAGTGGGCATAAGATTTGAAGAGGCACTTTTGCAAAATAAAAAGACACATGGATGCCAAATAACTACATGAAAAGATACTCAACATCATTAACCATTAGAAAAATACATATTAAAACTATGAGGTATCATTATACTACCACTAGAAAGGCTAAAACTTTAAGAACTGACTTTTACAGTGTTTGAACCCTGATGTGTAAAATAGTACAACCACACTAGAAAACAGTTTGGCAACTTTTAAAAAAAAGTTAAACATACGCTTATGCAGCTGAGCCATTCCATTACTCGATATTCACCCAAGAGAAATGAAAGCGTGCTTCCATACAAAGATTTAAACACAGATTTTTATGGCAGCTTTATTTTTAATAGCGAAAAGCTGGAAACAATTCTAATGTCCTTCAATGAGACAATGAAATACAACTCAGCAATAAAAAGGAATGAACTATTAATATATTCAAAGTCAAAATAGCTATGCTAAATGAAGTCAAGTTTTTAAAAAGTACTTAGTGTATATCATTTACACAAATTTCTAGAAAACGCAAAACCACTCTACAGTGACAACGGTAGGTCAGCGGCTGCCTGGGATGAGAATGGGGAAGAGGGACCTTTGGGAGGGATTAGAAAACAGCACAAATAAACTTTTGGGGGTTATAGTTATATTCGTTATCTTGAATGCAGTGATGTTTCACAGGCATATCCAAATGCCAAAACTCATTAAGTTGTACATTTGAATATATAGCTCATTGTATGTCAATTATACCTTAATAAAGCAGAAAAATATAAATGTAATCTGAAAAACAATCCTCTTTTGTTCATTAATTATCATTAGCACAAGCTGTGGAATAAATTGTGAGGTTTTTTTTTTTAATTTGGAATATTATTTCTCAAGCAGTATGCCTCTAAGCAGGATATTGCATGATAGTTGTGATTATTAGTTTGGCAAAATACTCAAAGTTTAACTGTGTAGCAGAATTCTAATTACTAATATTCTTTAGTTAATTCACTTTATTTAATTATTTCACAACATATGAATATGTCAGAACACCACATACTCCATAAATAAATAAACATATATATGTATAATTATTGATTTTAAAAAATGAAGAAATTTCAAGATGAATTTTTACATTCATTTAAGTTTTTTGAAAATTTTACAAGTATATGAATCTAGATGTCTATGAAAGAAGCTGCTGGATTCCATGGAGCATATGTTCATTTGCGGTTTTAAATGACAACATTTTGTTAACTGAAAGTTGTCCTAAAGCAGTGGTTCCTATTTACCAGCCTGAACCCCTGAATACATTAGAGTCACTAGAAGGTTTCACAATAATATAGTCTTGTACCTTTCTCTTCCTCTTCTTCCTTGCATAGTTTAATCCAAAAGCTATGAGACTGGGCCAAGAAGGTAGGTGTTAGGAGGGGGAACCTTATTAATCTAGAATGTCTGTAAGGAGCAGCAAATCAGTACCACGTGTTGCCTGATAGAATGCAATGAGAAATACACAGCATCAGTTCTGTGCTATTACTGCCATTAGATGAATAACCTGAATTTAATCAAAAGGCACCATCAGACACACCTTAACAGAGGGCATTTTATAAAACTAACTGGCCTGTAATCAGCAAGTATTAAAATCATGAAATTCAGGCAAATAAGAAGGAACTCTCAGATTGAAGAAAACTAAAGAGACATGATGACTCAATGCTAAGCTCTAAAGGACATTATTGGGACAATTGGTGAAACTTGAAGGGGGTCTGAGGATTAGATAACAGTAAGACACTAATAGTACTTTCTCAGTGCTTATGTTTGCTTTGTGATTATGCAGGAAGATGTCCTCATGTGTAGGAAATACACACTAAATATTTAGAGGTAATGATGGGGCATCATGTCAGGAACTTATTCTCAAATGGTTCAGATTTTAAAAGTCTTTTATGCTGTACTTGCAATTTTCTGTAAGTTTGAGATTCTTTCAATTTTTTAAAAGAATTTAAAGGTATATCCCTGGGGAAAAATAGAAAATATATATTTAAACACACACATGCATTTCAGAGGCCCTAATTCAGTAATTATTATATATTTTAGTCATTTATTGTTATTTTTACAAAGCCAACAGGTAATGCACAGTTTGAGAAACCACTTAGAAACCACTTAATTAATTTACCCCTTTCCTCTACTTTGCAGAAGAGGAAACCAAAGCCTAAAGGGGCAACATCATTTGTTTAACGTCATACAATTATATACTGGTAGAGCCAATATAATGTTGTTGACACCTACATTTCCTCAAGTGCTAGCACATTTTATCTAAACAGGGAAATTACTACATAAATATTACCATTTTACAGAAAAGAAAACTGAGGTTTATAACAAATAAAACATTGCCAAAGGCCATATGGGTGGTAAGTGACACGCAGAACTTGAATCCAAGTTTGTTTGATTCCAAAGCATTTGCTCTTGTTATCACACCTTGATATACCTAATAGTCATAAATATTTTTGAATTAATGAATATTGATGGTGTCTCAAGTGCATGCTTAGAGAGGAGTAAGCTTTCTAGTCATAGGAAAAATGTGACAATTTAAATGTTTCAAATAATGGTTTATTAACATCTGTGTTTTCTCTCTCACATTACCAAGCAAGCGTTTAGCATCCCAGCATTAGATGCTAAAGAATGCTACATGACTTATCTAAACCATTAATTCTATCAAGGAGAAATAATACTATATTGGCATTAGGAAGTCTTGATTCCCCTATTTGGTTAGAAAAATTATCAAGGAGCTACAAGAGTAAGCAGAAAAGCTACTATTAATACAAGGAAACTGAGATGAGACTTTCCACAACTCAAGGATGCGGAGCCAGGAGTGGGTGAAGATTATAACCACAAAACTTATAGAGAAATTATTCATCATGTCTCTTTCATTACTTTCCTTAAGAATAGTGTTGTATGAAAATAAATTGTAATTATGGATATGAAGCTTGCATTTAGCTACAGATATGAAAGAGAAACATATTCGTGTGTGTATATAGTGATGAAATAATAGGCATTAAAAATACTAACTGAAACTCAGAAGAAAACAGATGAAATATTATTAAAAATAGAGATGGTGTCTGTAATCCCAGCACTTTGGGAGGCCGAGGTGGGCGGATCACGAGGTCAGGAGATCGAGATCAACCTGGCTAACATGGTGAAACCCCGTCTCTACTAAAAATATAAAAAATTAGCCAGGCGTGGTGGCGGGCACCCGTAGTCCCAGCTACTCGGGAGGCTGAGGCAGGAGAATGGCAAGAACCCAGGAGGCGGAGCTTGCAGTGAGCCGAGACTGTGCCACTGCACTCCAGCCTGGGCAACAGAGTGAGACTCTGCCTCAAAAAAAAAAAAAAAGAGGACACATTATAATTAAATTCATGCCATAAATTAAGGTCAATTCTTTATCATTAAAAAAGTAATTGAGAGGAGCAAGATGGCCGAATAGGAACAGCTCCAGTCTCCAACTCCCAGCGCGAGCGACACAGAAGACCGGTGATTTCTGCATTTTCAACTGAGGTACTGGGGTCATCTCACTAGGGAGTGCCGGACAATCGGTGCTGGTCAGCTGCTGCAGCCTGACCAGCGAGAGCTGAAGCAGGGCGAGGCATCGCCTCACCTGGAAG
>NW_016819882.1:37437-45145 GCF_001698545.2 Rhinopithecus bieti | reverse complement strand
AAAAAAAAAAAAAAAAAAAAGTAATTATATAAAAGTAAAGTGAAAAGCATTTATCTTCCTATAAAACTTCAAACCAAAAATCACACTAGAAACATACTGAAACATAACCTTCAAACTTAATTTCCTGAAACAAAGTGAGTGGTACATCTTCACTATCTATAAGTCTTTCAACTTTTCCAGCTTATTTTTTAATAGTCTATTTGACTAGTGTTAGATTTAGGGTTAGGTTCTAGCCCATGCTGAAGTTTCAGGGGAATGGGTGGATGAATGGGTAGATAGCTGAAAGAACACGGGGGGCTGTAAGCAGGTAAAATGTAGTTTTATTCAGCAGCTCTCTCATTAGCGGCTTACTTACACTAGCTCTCTCACACTGGTTGCCTTTATCTTGGCTGTCTGCTCCAGTTTTGAGATTCCTCTCAACAGCCGGCTCAGCTCTCCCTTTAGGGTCAGCAGCTTAACTCTTTCTCTCTGGGAACAAGTGAGCTGAGCTGTGTTCTGGCTTCCTGCTGTCTGTCTGCAAGACAGACAACTTTGGCTCTCTCTCTTTCTCTGGGTGCGAGCACCATGTCAAGCCATGCCCAAGAGCCCATACAGTGTCAGCAAGGCAGTTGTACCTTCTACAGACAACAGGGGCTCAGATCCGAGTATGTGTTTATACAAACAGGTTATATAACAAGTGGAGTATGCACCTGTGCCCTAAACTCACAGTCATGCAGGCCTGGATGTCTGCCTTGGCCTAATTCTTGACCAAAGCACATCCATGTACCTTACAAGCAGCAGAAAAAGAAGGTCATGATTTATAATGGTTTAGACTCACTGGAGGATATATCAGGCATTTAATATATAATACACTAAAGGATTTTATCTATCTATCTATTCTCATATAAGAAGCATAGATGGCAAATAATCCTCACTTAAAGAGCACAGTAGTCCATCATTAGTTGTTGGATGCAGCTGGAACTTAATCGACAATTAGGCTTTTGGTGTCAGGTTCATAACTAGAAATCTGCTGGGTTCCTTGTAGCAAACTCTCTAAAACACAAAGCACAGTTGAGGCTGTATTTTTAAAAATGCAGCCAAACTAGTGCCATATGGACCAATAAAATTAATCAGTGGAATATAACTAGATTATTACACTGAATCTAGTCAAATCTATTGCATCTCTACCTGTAATCTAAGATCCCAACATCTGCTCTCCCTTCTGGGCCCACATACACCCTGCCAGTTGAAAGACAGTCATTAATAGACGCTAAACTCTCCTATATTCTTCTAAAATGAAATTGAGAAGTTACACAACCAGATGTGTGTTGATCAATACAGGGTGATAGAGTAGGTAGCTATTAAGGGTTAATAAAAGAAAAAGGTAATTGAAGATGGTTTCTGTGTTTGTTATTGCTAAAGATATCACTCATTGATGATTCAGGTACCAAATATACATTAGGATAAGAGTCATTATATAATTCTCTTTAAAGACTAGCAGAGCTTCTAGTCAGACAAAAAAAAAAAAAAAAACAAAAAAACTAATGATCTTAAAAATATTTTACATTCATACAGTGGAATCCTTACCCAACACTATAAAGGAATAAGCTACTGATACACACAACACTGGATTAATCTCAAAACCTCATGCTTAAGAAAGAAGCCAGAAAAAGTCTGTACAAAAGAGTTCATATTCTCACACCTGTAACCCCAGCACTTTGGGAGACCAAGGCAGGCAGATCACTTGAGTTCAGGAGTTCGAGGCCAGCTGGCCAATATGATGAAACTCCATCTCTACTAAAAATACAAAAATTAGCTGGGTGTGGTAGCACGTGCCTATAATCCGAGGTACTTGGGAGGCTGAGGCACTAGAATCACTTTAACCTGGGAAGCAGAGGTTGCAATGAGCTGAGATTATGCCACTGCACTCCAGCCTGTGGGACACAGTGAGACACCGTGTCAAAAAAAAAAAAAAAAAAAAAAGAATAAATCTTGGGTACCATTTATAGGAAGTTCTAGAATAAGCAAATCTATGTCGAAAGAAATCAGAGCAACAAAGAATTGACTGGAAAGGGACATTTTTTAAGGTGACCGTTATGTTCTATATTTTGATAGGAAAATTGGGTTACATGTGTATATGCATTTGACAAATATCTGGTATCGTAACACTTAATATATGTACAATTCTTTGTAGGTAAATTATATCTCACTATAAAAGATATTAAGAGAAAAAATGTAGTGGTATTTTATTTTCCTTTTCGTCTTTGCTTCCAGCAAGTTCAAAGGCTAATTTTTAATAGTCGGTCACACATGACTAGGAGGAAAATCATGTTAGCATACTTTCTACCTTCTACATGTATTTTAATTATTTCTAATTTAACAACCATATACATTTGTCATGTTATAATGGTCCTCCCTTTTTAAAAAGGTGTATTGTAAATGTACACATATATACAATCATCCTGGCATATAACAAAAATAGATAGAATTCTAAAAGGTACATTTCACAATTCAGGGGAAAGAAAACCTTCAAAAATCCTGACTTGTTATCACTCTCAGTTACAAAAGTCTATTTGAATAGTGTAAAGATAAATTCCTCTCCTGATTTGAGTCATTACATCAAAAATGTATTCTCTTTTGAAGAATGCAGCATTGCTTAAGTGGAATATTTACTTGAGAATAATATATATGAATTGAAGTGTTTGATTGTGGTTAGAAAAGTTATTCTACAGAATTCCAAATTCTCTCTACTTATATAACATTAAAGTTGTCTGAGGATACATGACTAACGTTAAATGAGAAAATACAAAATTCTTGAAGTTATCACTGTTCATACTTAGAGAGAGGGCAGAGATTTTTTATTTCAAACAATCCTTGGAACTACTCTGATATATGGGGTAGACATGGACTGAGTGAGAGGAGGTTTGTAATTCTGTCTTCAACTGAGATTTGTCAAATAGCTTTGTCTTGGTATTTACAATTTTCTCAGTAGATGTGGAAACTCAGTTGCCATAGCACCAAGGAATGTTGAGGGTTGACTCAATAAGACCTTCCCTTTGCTCAGGATGAACAGTGTGGGCAGCATCTAGTATAAAATGTGTTTCACAAATTCCTAGTTCAGGAAAAGCTGCTGCATAGAAGCTGCTATTTCCTTAAGAATGCTTGCAAAGCTACTGCCCTCTCCATTCCTAGATTTCCCCGCCTATTTTCTAACCATTTCTATTACCTTGTGAAGAATAACTTCAAAGTCTATTGTATAACCCCACACAATAGCTCTTAAAGACTATGGCAAATTATATTTCTACCTCCAAAGTTCACCTCCACAATTTTCAAGGAGAAAAAATTGTTTTTAAATTACAAATTAATCATCAAACTTCTTCAGTCGTTTGTTTCTCTTGATGCTGAGAGAGAATAGTGTATTTTTCACTAGGTAAGTAGTTTGCTGTAGCAAGTACTGCTACATAGCAGAAAACCCTTCAGCTGTGCTGTTTTATAATGCAAATATGCGGCATGGCCCTTGAGTAAAGGAATCAATATTGATGTCTATTCCGTAAGTTTATATGTTCAGTCTCCTTATAAAAAGAGAAATGCACTGAAATAAAATTTCTCACCTATTACCTATTGGCAAAAATGTAAATGTTTGACACCAGATTCTGTTAATGAGGCTGTAGGAAAAATGGCACCTCATACATTGATGGTAGACTGGATTATAGACATAAAGAATTTTTTTTTTTTTTTTTTTTTTTTGTGCAAAAAAAGAGGGTTTTATTTTTTAATTTTTTAGCAAAAATTTTTTTTTTGTTTGGTCAAAAGAAGTAGGCTTTTCTCTGTAATATTTGACGTAAACATTTTTTCTCAGGTTCCCATTTGTCTTTCAATTTCGTTTCTGGTAGTATTTTCCCAACAAAAGATTCTGAGTTTTATGCAGTTGAATTCATTCCCTCTTTTGTGTGTGTGTGTGTGTGTGTGTGTGTGTGTAGGAGAGGGTGGTGGCTTTGGGGATTTGTGTCACTCTTTGACAGGCCTTCCTCATTCTGACAATAACAACGAAAGCTCCTCTGGTTTCTTCTAATTTTATAATTGTTTCATTTTTAATACTTAAATATTTTAGCTATCTGGTTTTATTTTGATGCAAAGTATTGGGAATTCAATTTTATTTTTCTTTCTTGGTAGAAATCTTACTGTAATCCATTTCTTCTAATTTAAAATGTCTTCAAAATATATTAAATTCCTGTATGTACTTGCATCTATTTGGGAAACTTTCTATTGCATTTCATTGATCTTTCAGCTCATGAATTAACACCACACTTTTAAATTATTATAGCTTTATTATATATTTTAATGTCTATAAAAGTTAAAAAGAACAAAGCTGGAGGCATCATACTACCTGACTTCAAACCATGCTAGAAGGCTATAGTAACCAAGACAGCATGATAGTGCTATAAAAACATATACATAGACCACTGGAACAAAACAAAAAACTTAGAAATAATGCTGCACAGTTATCACCAACTGACCTTGGACAAGACCAACAGAGGCAATCAATGGAGAAAGGTTTCTCTAATAAACAACGATGGAATAACTGGCTAGCCATATGCAGAAGAGTGAAACTGGACCCTTACCTTTCATCATATATAAAAACTAACTCAAGATAGGTTAAAGATTTAAATGTAAGACCTGAAACTATAAAAACTCTAGAAGAAAACGTATGAAATAGGTTTTTCTTGGTTTGGGGAGACTTAGCCAATAATTGTTTGCCAAGGCTATTGCTGAGAAGGATCAGCTTTGGCAAACAATTATTGGCTAAGTCCCCCAAAGCAACTGCAACAAAAATAAAAATTAACAAGTGGGACCTAATTAAATGAAAGAGCTTCTGTACAGCAAAATAAACTATAAACAGAGTAAAATATGCAACCTACAGAATGGGAGAAAATATTCACCAACTATGCATCTGAATGCATAGTTTATACCAGAATCCATAAGGTCTAATATCTAAAATCTATAAGGAACTTAACAAGCAAAAAGCAAATAACCCCATTTAAAAATGGACAAAGAACATGAACACATACTTCTCAAGAGAAGACATATAAGTGGCCAACAGATATGAAAAAATGCTCAGCATCACTAATTATCAGAGAAATGCAAATCAAAACCACAGTGAGATACTATCTCACACTACTCAGAATGGCTATTTTTGAAAAGTCGGCCGGGCGCGGTGGCTCAAGCCTGTAATCCCAGCACTTTGGGAGGCCGAGACGGGCGGATCACGAGGTCAGGAGATCGAGACCACCCTGGCTAACACGGTGAAACCCCGTCTCTACTAAAGAATACAAAAAACTAGCCGGGCGACGAGGCGGGCGCCTGTAGTCCCAGCTACTTGGGAGGCTGAGGCAGGAGAATGGCGTGAACCCGGGAGGCGGAGCTTGCAGTGAGCTGAGATCCGGCCACCGCACTCCAGCCCGGGCGACAGAGCGAGACTCCGTCTCAAAAAAAAAAAAAACAAAAAAAAAAAAAAAAAAAAAAAAAAAAAAAAAAAAAAAAAAAGTCAACAAACAACACATGCTGGTGAGGTTGCAGAGAAAAGGGAATGCTTATACACTGTCGGTTGGAATGTAAATTAGTTAAGGCACTGTGAAAAGCAGTTTGGAGATTTCTCAAAGAACTTAAAACAGAATTACCATTTGACCCAGCAAGCCCATTATTGGGTACATATCCAAAGAAATGTAAATCATTCTACCATAAAGACACATGCATGCATATGTCCACTACCATGCAATTCACAATAGCAAAGACATAGAATCAACCTAGGTGCCCATTAGTGGTGGATTAGATAAGTGTGGTTCATATGTACCATTGAATACTACACAGCCAGGAAAAAGAAAGAAATCATATTCTTCACAGCAACACAGATGGAGCCGGAGGCCATAATCCTAAGAGAATTAACGCAGTGTGATGGTTAAAACACTGAATGTCAACTTGATTGGATTGAAGGATACAAAGTATTAATCCTAGGTGTGTCTGTGAGAGTGTTGCCAAAGGAGATTAACAATTGAGTCAGTGGCCTGGGGAAGGCCGACTCGCCCTTAATCTGGTGGGGACAATCTAATCAGCTGCCAGCGAATATAAAGCAGGTAGAAAAACGTGAAAGGTGAAGGCAGAAAAATGTGAAAGGCCAGCCTGGCCTAGCCTTTCAGCCTACATTGTTCTCCCGTGCTGGACGTTTCCTGCCCTTGAACATCGGACTCCAAGTTCTTCAGTTTTGAGACTCATACTGGCTCTCTTTGCTCCTCAGGCTTGCAGACAGCCTATGTGGGACGTTGTGATCAGGTAAGTTAATACTTAATAAACCCCTTTATATATCTACCTTACTAGTTCTGTTCCTCTGGAGAACCCTGACTAATACAGGAACAGAAAACCAAATACCACATATTCTCCATTACAAGTAGGAGCTAAACATGGAGCACACATGGATACCAACATGGGAACAACAGTTACTGCAGACTACTAGAGTGGGGAGGAGGTAAGGAATGATTGAAAAACCACCTGTTGGGTATTATGCTCACTACCTGGTACACATAACAAATTTGCACATATACCTACTGTATCTAAAATAAAAGTTGAATTTTTAAAAAATAAATTAGTTCCCTCTTGCTGCTATTATTTCTCAGAGGTTTTCTGAATGGCCTAGTTGTTCCCATGTAGAATCAATGTATCTTATTACAAATGAAACTCCATTAGTATTGTAATTGGAATTACATTTAATTTAAACCTTAAACATAAGAAGCTTTCCATTTTGTCTTCTTTTAAATTTTTCTTCATGTAAATTTTGCACATACCTTGTTAAGGTTATTTCCTCATCTTTCTTGTTGCTAATATATCTATGTATTTTGGTGAAAATTCAATAATTACGTTCCACTGGGTTAATACAGTGTATGCTTTTCACTTGATAAACCTAGATAGATACTGTCTGAAAGGCTTGTCAGCCTAAATAGTCTATGGCTTTTCGTTTTTCATAAATTTGAACAACATATCTCATATAAAATGCCTCTGTTCTGTTGAATAGTAATATATTTAATCCATACATTAACTGTCGATGTGAATTCTACATGTTCCCCTAATCGAGGTGTCAATAAATTATTTTAAAATCCTTTCTTCTTTGAATGAATGAAATTACTGTCTTGGTATATGAACAAAAAATGAGTCCCAAATTTTAAAAAATTGAGGTTGGCCAGGCGCGGTGGCTCAGGCCTGTAATCCCAGCACTTTGGGAGGCTGAGGCGGTTGGATCATGAGACCAAGAGGTCGAGATTATCTTGGCCAACATGGTGGAACCCCATCTCTACTAAAAATACAGAGCTGGGCATGCTGGCAGGTGCCTGTAGTCCTAGCTACTTGGGAGGCTGAGGCAGGAGAATTGCTTGAACCCAGCAGGCAGAGGTTGCAGTGAGGCGAGATCGTGCCACTGCACTCCAGTGTGGCGACAGAGTGAGACTCCGTCTCAAAAATAAATAAATAAATAAATTAATTAATTAATTAAAATAAAAAATTGAGGCTGGCCAGATTCACCAAAGTTGAAATGAAGGAAAAAATCTTAAGGGCAGCCAGAGAGAAAGGTCGGGTTACCCACAAAGGGAAGCCCATCAGACTAACAGCAGATCTCTCGGCAGAAACTCTACAAGCCAGAAGAGAGTGGGGGCCAATATTCAACGTTCTTAAAGAAAAGAATTTT
>NW_016819882.1:0-33365 GCF_001698545.2 Rhinopithecus bieti | reverse complement strand
CTGGCAAAATAGCAAACTGCATGATCCTGATACTTAAATTTCAACACGTATGGAAACAGCATGTAGGGAAAGGAAAATAAGAGCTATAGTAGATCTTGTAACTACCTTCATAGGATGCTATATGAAAAAACTCAATAATAAAATGGTGGTTTGAATAGAAGAGTGTTAGATTATCTTAACGTAATCTTTCTCATTCATAAAATAATCATGACTGTAGAAAATATACACCTTATATATTCCTTTTCACGATGGACATACTTTAAGGGGCCAAGGAAATACTATAGCCCTCAAATAACTGTATAGTCCAGTAATATAGAAATTAATGGGACCTGGCGCAGTGGCTCCCGACTGTAATCCCAGCACTTTGGGAGGCTGAGGAGGGCGGATTGCTTGAGCTCAGGAATTCGAGACCAGCCTGTGCAACATGGTGAAAGCTCATCCTACAAGAAAAATACAAAAATTAACTGGGCATGGTGGTGCATGCCTATAGATCCAGTTATGACACTTGGGGGGCTGAGGCAGCAGGATCCCTTGAGCTCAGGAAGTAGAGGCTGCAGTGAGGAGGCTACAGGAGGAGCCCAGGTACACTCCATCCTGGGAGACCCTTTATCTCAAACCAACAAACAAACAAATAAATAAATAAATAAATAAAGTGTACTTTTATTTTCGTGTTACAGCCCCAGACTTTTATTCGATGATCTCTTTTCTATTTAGCTTGATTTCATTTTACATCTTTCCATATTCTGAATATCTTTATGGAACTACATCTCATGTTAAACAAGTATTAACATAAAATATGTACAGAATGCAATAGAATGCAAAGCATATATTTAGACACAAGCTGCCCATAGACTATAAAGGGCAGACAAGAAACAAGAGAGGAATGAGTGAGTTTGTTCGAGACAGGTAGAAGAAAAATGCCAGAGTTTATCTGAGAAGGAAGGTGGAAGGTAGAATCAAGGTGATTTGTATAGTGTTACTTTGAAGCGCTTCACTGATGCCACTAAGATTGTGATTGTTTTTTAGAGAAAGGATTGATGTAGGTAAGATCTGTAAACTTTTTTTTTTTTTTCACTTGAGTTATTGTATCTATCTGAGTTTTAAACCTAATGTAGGGTTTTGGTAAAGATTGATTAGATAATAGGCTAATTCTACAAGGTAATTAAGCTATTCCCTTGGGGACATGGGCAATTTGGGGAGATGTACTATTTCTTTCAGACCCTTATAGTGCCACTTAACCAAGCTATTCCAACACAAAGCCATTTAAAGTGATTTCTACCACTCAGAAGGAAATTCTAGATAATATAGATAATCGGCATTAATAATATGTCCAGCATGACAGGGGATCTAGGTGGAAGAAGACGTTATAAAGGGTCAGGACTGGGAGTGCACAAGCAGGGAGTAAGTTCTGTCATGGAACTGGGAAGTAGTTTTAAGGGAAGATTGCCTCATAAATAATGAGTCCCAAGTATCATTGCCCAGATAGACCCAAGACCACCATCTATAGAATACACTTAGGAAAAGAGGGAAAATGAATGTTTGCTTGCTTACAAGGTGATTCATTGACTCCTGTTGCCAAAATTCTTCTTCATAGCTAGTGGATTTTATACTGCTTTCTTAAAAGCATTACTTTGCTTTTACTATTGTTTTATCATCACGCTTTTCTACCTTCTGTGGTCTAAATAGGGTGTGGTATTCTACAAGGTGTGACGGGGGGATGGGGGCATCAGGTTGAGTTTGTTGGATAGGTATGTGACTGTTTCTATTTGTAGGTCCACAATTCTTCCATTTATACTGAAATTATCAGGCCTAGGTGGTAAATTCAAGATCTCCAAATACAGTGAATGCAAGTGGAAGAATCATGCATGGATCTTGCCAGGTCATGCATTGGATGGAATCGAGTTCCGAGTGTCCTTTGCATACAGAAGCAATTGTAAGAAGAGAGCTATACAGTTCCTAATGGTACTGGTTGATCAGGGTTCCAGTATCCACTTCTAGTAGGTTATATCTAGTATCAGAACATAGACAAGGAGAGAAAGAGTTGACATCTCACATGAAGAACCTGTCTGAAAAGCTGTGTAACAGGGGTTTATACCATTAAACTTGGCCTGAAGGTTCTAAGGTTCACCAAGTTCTAAGTCAGTGTTTCTTAAACTACATAGACATGAGAATTAGCTGGGAGATTTATTAAAAGTGCATATCTCTGAGCCCCAATCCTGGAGATTATGATTCAGTAGATGTGTAATAAGGTCCTAGAATCTGGATTTTTAAGAAAATACAGATATATAGGATTGAATATAGGTGAACTGAAAAAACCTTACCCTGGGTAGTCACTAATGAAAGTCACTCAGGTGGTAGATACAGGTGGAGGAAGATACCAAGTTTGAAAAGTGGACATTTTAATTCTTTTTCACTTTTTTTATTATTATACTTTAAGGTCTAGGGTACAGGTGCACAACGTACAGGTTTGTTACATATGTATACATGAGCCATGTTGGTGTGCTGAACCCATTAACTTGTCATTTACATTAGGTATATCTCCTAATGCTATCCCACCCCCCTCCCCCACCCCACAATAGGCCCCGGTGTGTGATGTTCCCCATCCTGTGTCCAAGTGTTCTCACTGTTCGATTGCCACCTATGAGTGAGAAAATGCAATGTTTGGTTTTCTGTCCTTGCGACAGTATGCTCAGAATGATGGTTTCCAGCTGCATCCATGTCCTTACAAAGGACATGAACTCATCCTTTTTTATGGCTCCATGGTATATATGTACCACATTTTCTTAATCCAGTCTATCATTGATGGACATTTGGGTTCGTTCCAAGTCTTTGCTATTGTGAATAATGCCACAAGAAACATACGTGTGCATGTGTCTTTATAGCAGCATGATTTATAATCCTTTGGGTGTATACCCAGTAATGGAATGGCTGAGTCAAATGGTATTCCTAGTTCTAGATCCTTAAGGAATTGCCACACTGTCTTCCACAATGGTTGAACTAATTTACAGTCCCAGCAACAGTGTAAAAGTGTTCCTATTTCTCCACATCCTCTCCAGCACCTGTTGTTTCCTGACTTTTTAATGATCGTCATTCTAACTGGTGTGAGATGGTATCTCATTGTGGTTTTGATTTGCATTTCTCTGATGGCGAGTGATGATGAGCATTTCTTCATGTATCTGTTGGTTGCATAAATGTCTTCTTTTGAGAAGTGTCTGTTCATATCCTTCGCCCACTTCTTGATGGGGTTGTTTGTTTTATTCTTGTGAACTTGTTTAAGTTCTTTGTAGATTCTGGATATTAATCCTTTGTCAGATGGGTAGATTGCAAAAATTTTCTCCCATTCTGTAGGTTGCCTGTTCCCTCTGATGGTAGGTTCTTTTGCTGTGCAGAAGCTCTTTAGTTTAATTAGATCCCATTTGTCAATTTTGGCTTTTGTTGCCATTGCTTTTGGTGTTTTAGACATGAAGTCCTTGCCCATGCCTATGTCCTGAATGGTACTACCTAGATTTTCTTCTAGGGTTTTTATGGTATTAGGTCTAACATTTAAGTCTCTAATCCATCTTGAATTAATTTTCGTATAAGGAGTAAGGAAAGGATCCAGTTTCAGCTTTCTACTTATGGCTAGCCAATTTTCCCAGCACCATTTATTAAATAGGGAATCCTTTCCCCATTTCTTGTTTTTGTCAGGTTTGTCAAAGATCAGATGGCTGTAGATGTGTGGTATTATTTCTGAGGGCTCTGTTCTATTCCATTGGTCTATATCTCTGTTTTGGTACCAGTACCATGCTGTTTTGGTGACTGTAGCCTTGTAGTATAGCTTGAAGTCAGGTAGCGTGATGCCTCCAGCTTTGTTCTTTTGGCTTAGGATTGTCTTGGCAATGTGGGCTCTTTTATGGTTCTATATGAAAAGTGGACAGTTTTATAAGCCTGGATGTTCTGGATTGTGGATAAGGCTGAACTTCTGCTGAATTCATTGGTGGGAGAGAAGGCAGGCTAGTTGACCTGCTGCTGAAAGGCATATAGCCTTAGGTTCTGTTCCATCCAGCTTCCCATGTTAGTTTTTTATCTGCACATGAGATTGGTGATGGTGTGTCAAGGATTGGAGGACAAGGACACATTAATTCCTGGAGTACCATGGAGAATCCTCCAGAAATGGGAGACGAACTGAAGATTTGTACAGCATGAGGAAATACATCACCTGAATTTTTCTGGAAAGTAAAGGATCTCTTGGTATTGGGACTTGGTCTCAGTTCCTTCCATGATCCCTTGACCACAGTGGGATGCTATTCTCAAAGGATCAGAGTTTGGCTAATGAAGCTACTGCAGGTCTGAAATTTACTAACTGTAAATTAGGTAAAATTCATTTATCTTTTTGAGCCTCAGTATCCTCACCTGTAAAATGAGTATAACAATCCCCCTTTTTTTTTTTTTTTTTTTTATTGAGTCTCTTACTGTCGCCCAGGCTGGAGTGCAGTGGGGCGATCTCGGCTCACTGCAAGCTGCGCCTCCCAGGTTCATGCCATTCTCCTGCCTCAGCCTCCCAAGTAGCTGGGACTACAGGAACCTGCCACCATGCCCGTCTAATTTTTTTTTGTAATTTTAGTAGAGATGGGGTTTCACTGTGTTAGCCAGGATGAACAACCACAGTTTGGATTGTTATAAGGAAAGGCGGAATAGGAATAAATCACTTTGAATGGTTTCTGCATACACAGAAGATCTATTTTGCTTTCATGAACATTATGGAATAGTGAAAAGAATGTGTATTCTATAGTTAGACAGACCTGGATTTGAGTCCTATATCTATAACTTCCTAACTATATGACCTTGAATATTTACTTCCTTTCTCTGCAGATAAAGTACTCACTTAAAATAGAACCATAATTCCTGTCTTGCAAGATAGTTGTGAATATTAGTAACAAAACAGGACAAATACCTGGCATTCTATAGAAACTGATCCATAAATATTACTGCTTCTTTCCCTCTTTTCTTTCTCTTCCTTCTTCTCCTTCTCTTCCTGCAACTCCTTCTTCTACTTCTTATAACTTGCAGTCCTGAGTTCATAAAACCTATGGAGAGTGAGCTGGTCTCCCACTCTGAGTTCAACTGTCATTTTCAGAAAATTGCAAAGGAATGCGAAAGCTGAAAAAAATGTGGATTCATAAGTCAACATGACCAGGGTGACCCTGAATTGCTTCCCTAACCAGGACCCAGAATTATTTATAGTGGGTTCTATGAAATGACCTGCTGGCCTGATTTAATAGTTAGGCCTCCTGCCAATCATTTCACAAAGTCAGCCCAAGGTGAGCTGTACCAGCTCACTATAAGGTGATGATTTTACAGTATAAGAGCTATGTGAATTGATACCAAAGTAACCTATTTGAGATACTGTATCCTTCTTAGGTGTGTAAATACAAAATTCTGTCCCCCTTAATTCTTCCAGTTCATTCATTCCATACTAAACATAATCAAAAAGGGTCAGCTCCTGGAACAGGAAGCAGGTGTTAGAGTGCTGGAGAATAGAATCACACCCTTTATACAGCTAGGAAACATTTGTCATCTTCCCAAAAACCATGCCTTTAGGACCTCACAACCTCACAAAAAACTTCCATTTCATGAATAAGGAACTCTGGTTATGTACCTGTTATGCAAGTCAGTCATTTGTCTTCAACTTGGAAGGTGACTGTGAAGTCAACCCACCTTCATATTATAGATCACAAGGACCCAGGAGCCTGCATGTAGGCAATGATCAACATGCAAAAAATCCATAATTCTCCAAAATTATCATAAATTTATAAGAGACACTCCAACAGGAAGAAGTGAATGTGTTACGTGCCCACAGACTTTATAGTCTGTCCAAAAAGAGTTGTTTCCATCAGTAGGGCAAAGACTTTCGCTGCATTACCTCAACATAGAAAGGATCCAACAGAACAGTTTCAGCAACTTGGTGTACTATAGAGTGTGAGAAGGTCTGGAAAGCAGAATTGTTGAGAATTGGTGCCACCCAGGTATACATACACAAGTGGATGACTAGTGGTCTGCCATCCAAGGGACAGCAATAGGAATTGTTAGCCACACCCAGTAAAGGAAACCCACAATTAAATACTAGAACTGAGCAAGTGGGGGACAAAAGCTAAACTGATGAGTATTGTTAGGAGCTAGAAGTAAGTTGCTGGATAACTTCCAGTGGATTCTACAGAACAGCATTCCCCTTGCGTGGAGCTCTTCTTATTGAGCCACTTTCATGAGTTGTTCTGCCTGGCCTGTGAAAATGAACATATTGTAATCATGAACAAATCACCATTCAAAGTCAAATCCGACCCATTTGCCTTGAGTATTTTCTACATGCCAAGCCCTGAGCCAGACACTGAGGAATACCAGTCAAGTACAGCTATATACTGTACTCTGTGGTCAGTTGAGGAATATGTTTATTTAGCAACTACTTTTAACAGGCCGCTGATTCAGCAGCAGAGGACATAAATATAAACAGGACTCCTTCCCTCCTTCAGACTTAGTGGAATCATATTACATAGAGATTGGCAAGTTAGGTGAAGAAGCCAGACTGCATAGAACTGTATATAAAAGAGGGGAAAACAACTACACTTCAAATCCACATTTGCCTTCTTAAAAAAGGGTCTGGTTAGAGAAAAATCCGGGAGTAACTGCCTGTGCTTTGTGCTTCTAAGGGAGTAGGGAGCCTTCTTGCTTGGCTGAGCACCTTGAGGCATTCCTGATATGAAAAGGGGGTGGAAAATCTGGAAAGAGCTGAAAATATCTTCATAATAACATGATAAAAATATAGAATTCTATGTACAATCAGGAGGTAAGATATGAGAAGAAGAGGTGGGAAAAGGAAGAGACATGAAGGCAGGATGCCTTTCAGGGCAGCCAAGAGGTATTTTTGCGGCAGAATGTCTAATATTTTATTTTATTTGTATTTTTATACATTTCTATCTATAGAGAAAAGAAAGTGAGTTTATGAAACCACATAAAAGTTCTGTTCCGAGTTTGGGGTGATGCTCTATGGAACAGAGAATGCATATGTGGAATTTATAAACTAACTCAGCAGAGGCAGAATATCAGAGCCAGAAGGGACCATGAGAACAAAAGCCTTCTCATTTTCCCTTTCTTCTTCCTTCATGCCCTGAATGTGAAAACACTGGTAAACTTTCTAAAAGATGTAGAGGAAGCACCGCATGTTCTCACTCATAGGTGGGAAATGAACAATGAGAACACTTGGACACAGGAAGGGGAACGTCACACACCGGGGCCTGTCGTGGGGTGGGGGGGAGCGGGGAGGGATAGCATTAGGGGATATACCTAATGTAAATGACGAATTAATGGGTGCAGCACACCAACATGGCACATGTATACATATGTAACAAACCTGCACGTTTTGCACATGTACCTTAGACTTGAAGTATAATAAAAAATAAAAAATAATAAAAAGTAAAATGAAAAAAACAAAACTAAAACAAAGAAAACAACTACAACAAAAAAAGAAGTTATCAGCCAATTTTCAAATTTTAAGTGGGGTCACAGATGTGACCCCAGATGACATTTTGAATTATATTTAAATTTTAAACTAAGGAAGTGTGGGACTCTTCATTCTAACCAGTCAATCACTGAAACACCTGTGAATTTGAGGAGTAGTTTATTTGAACATTGATAATATTTTACAATTATAGCTAAAACATTTTGGGAAGAAGTTTATTCTTAAGAAATAGACAATTTTAATTCCTTTTAAATTGAGTCAGAGTTTGGGATATATACGGTGAATATACAATTTTTTAAAAAAGGACAGATTCAGGAAAACATTTTTTCATGAGTTTTGGTTTTTAAAGAATATTTTGCACAGATACCTGATTTATTTATAATCAGGTCTATAGATTTATTTTTTCTTTCTATTTATAGTAATCTTGAGTATGTGTGTATTTATATATGTGTGTGTGTATATATATATTTATATGCATGTGTTTTAATATATGATCAGTAGCAGAATTTTGAGCAAGAAAAATTTTACTTAATATTTGCGGCCAAATGTAAAACATCTGACAGTTTTGCCAAGAAAACCCAAATTGCCTTGTTTTGTTTGCATAAGCAAAGGAAAAAGTCCAGGGTATCCATCTGCAAATCAACATCAAAGGCTTTCCACAAAATACAGGGAGGGTGACTTGTATGTGGAGAACAGCATGAGATCTTTCTGTTACTAGGGCACTGCTGGCTGTGGCTTTCTACACTAATCACGGTCAAGGACAACTGAGGTTTATGTGTCTGTATTGCTGAGGTAGCTGGTCTTTTCAAGCTGAAACTCACAGCTCTCTGCCTTTTGCCCACTCCTCCACCCTTTGACATCTGTTAGTGATGGAGATTCACAGCACATTTTCTATGAAATGAAACCATTCTAAAAACTTTATAAAGTCAAAGGTTTGGGAAAAAGGAGAAAAAGTCATTGAGTAAACACATCTTTTTTCGAGACCTGATGCTAAATAAGCCTCATATGAGTTATTCTGTGCATATAAAATTTACTCCACAGAATTATGGTCTTGACACCTGACCAGAAAGCCTCTATTTCTTTCTCATTTATTAGCTGGATCAGGTTTTCTTCTTTTCTTATAATGTGATGTTCACAATCATGCATTTTAGAAGTAAGGGTATAATTTGGATGACTCCAAACTTCTAAGATTCTACAACTATATATTCTAAATAAGGAATATGTCTTTGTGAGTGTTGATAGTCCTAAGTTATCTGTTAGTATAAAAGACAGATAATTTACTATATAAGCTATCAAATTGTCCCTCCCTCCCTCCTTCCCTTCTCTTCCCTTCCCTTCCCTCCTTCCCTCCTTCCTTCCCTCCCTCTTCCTTCCTTCCTTCCTTCCTTCCTTCCTTCCTTCCTTCCTTCATTCCTTCCTTCCTTCTTCTTCCTTTTTCCTCCCTTGTTTCTCCTTCCTCCCTCCTTTCTCCCTCTTTCTCTGTATTCCTTCTTTCTACCTCTTTCTTCTTTTCTTGTCCTCTCTCTTTCCCTCCCACTATCTCTTTTCCATTCTTTCTACAATACTTTAAAGTTTGTATTAAAGTTAAACATAAGGCAGAAAATTGCACAAATCATAAGTGTTCACTTTTTACAAAGTGAACAGCCTTGTGTAACCAGTATTCAAATGGAACCATAACAATATCAGAAACTTTCTTTGCATCCTCTCCAAATTATTAGGCACCGCTTCACCCAAAAACTTACCACCTGTGGAACACAGATAATTAGGTTAGCCTGTTTTTGAACTTTATATAAATGGATTAATATAGTATGTACTCCATTGTGACTGGCTTATTTTGCTTAACATTGTGTGGAATTTATACATGCTGTTGCTTATAGTAGTAGTCCACTCATTTTCATTGATATATGATTAGAAAAAAAGAAAAGATTGAGAAAAACATTTCTTCATGCAATTGGGTTATTAATAAGAGTTTATAAATAAGAATATACCACAATTTCTTTATCTATTTAACATTATTGATAGACATTTGTTCTCAGTTTTGCTTTTGGTTTTAAAAAAGGACTGATGAAAACATTCTTGTATGTACTTTTGGTTTCTATTAAATATATTTTTAAAAGTAGAACTGCTGCAACATAGAGTATGACTAGGTTAAACTTTTGTAGGTTGTTCCAGAGTTGCCCCACATTGTTATACCAACAATTCTAGTTACTCTATGACTTTGCCAGCTGTTGGTATTATCAGATTATATTTTGTCTTGTTCTAAAGCAGTGCTATTGATGAATATGCTGTGACATCTTAGTGGTTTTGTTTTTTTTTTTTTGAAATGGAGTTTTGCTATTGTTACCCAGGCTAGAGTGCAGTGGTGCAATCTCGGCTCACTGCCACCTCTGCCTTCCAGTTTCAAGTGATTCTCCTGCCTCAGTCTCCCGAGTAGCTGCAATTACAGGTGCCCACCACCATGCTCAGCTAATTTTTTTGTATTTTTAGTAGAGATGGGGTTTCACCATGTTGGTCAGGCTGGTCTCAAACTGCTGACCTTGTGATCCTCCTGCCTTGGCCTCCCAAAGTGCTGGGATTGTAGGCAAGAGCCAACACGACCTGCAGACTTTTGCCTATTTTTAATTAATTTGTCCATCAGTTCTTAATGATTTTTTGGAATTTGTAGTATGTATTATATATGAATTATTTGTCAGAAATATATTTTGCAAATACCTTCTTCCAATGTACACTTTGCTTTTTCACTCTACATTCTTAATAGAGTCCATCATGTCAGTCTTTTGTCTTTATGATTAATCTGTTTTGTCCTGTTTAAGAAATCATTGCTCACCTAGAGTTCATGAAGATATTATCATTTGTTAACTTCCACAAATTTTACTGTTTTACATTTCACATTGAGGTCTTCAGTCCAATTTGAAATTGAATTTTGGATAAGGGTCTCTCCAGATTCATTTATTCACACGTGGAGATCCAATTGACCCAGAACTACTTATTGAAAAGACCATCTTTATCCACTGTTGTGTAGTAGACCTTATCACATATCAAGTTTCCATAATTGTGCGAATTTCTTCTATATCACATTATATGTTCACTGGTGTATTTGTCTATCTTTGCACCAGTACTACACTGTCTCAATCACTGTAGTGTTAAAATAATTCTTGATGTCTGGGCACAGTGACTCATGCCTGTAATGCCAGTACTTTGGGAGGCCAAGGTGGGAGGATCCCTTGAGGTCAGGAGTTCAAGACCAGCCTGTGCAACATAGTGAGAGCTCGTCTCTACAAAAATAAAAATATCCAGGTGTGGTGGCACACCCCTGTAGTCCTAGCTACTCAGGAGGCTGAGGCAGGAGGATCCTTTGAGCCCAGGAGTTCTCGGCTTCAGGGAGCTATGATTGCACCACTGCACTCCAGCCTGGGTGACAGAGTGAGACTCGGTCTCAAAAGACAAGAAAATTATTGATAACTCATAGTATAAGTCCCCCAAATTGAACTTTTCCTCAAATGTTGTTTTGACTTTTTATGGCTCTTTGCATTTCCCTAAAAAGTGGGACATGAATGAAGCTGAAAGCCATCGTCCTCAGCAAACTAACACAGGAACAGAAAACCAAATACCGCATGTTCTCACTCATAAGTGGGAGCTGAACATTGAGAACACATGGACACAGAGAGGGGAATAACACACACTATGGCCTATTGTGGGGTGGGGGTTGAGGGAAGGGAGCTTAGAGAACGGATTAATAGGTGCAGCAAACCACCATGACACATGTATAACTATGTAAAAAACCTGTACGTTCTACACATGTATCGTGTTTGCTTTTTAGAAGAAATTGAAAAAAAAAAAAATGAAATCACCTTGTCAATGCTCTACCCCTCAGGTAAATTTTCTGAAATTCCAACCGAGATTCAGTTGGATCCACAAATTGGTTTGTACTACATTATTTTGATTCATGATGTGATATAATCTTCCATATCTATCGATTTATTTAATTACTTCAGTAGTATTTTCTACTACTGAAGTAGTCTGTAGATTTTTATGTAGCGATTTTGCATTAAATTTATTTCTATGTATTTGATATCTTTTGATATTCTTGTAAATGTAATCATTTTACTTCATTCTTCTATTTTTTTTCTAATTATTTGTCTTTATTTCATCTTCAGATTTGAAGGTAAATTTTTACTAGATATAAAATTCTGGGTTGACTGGTATTAAATTCTGTCAACATATTAATAGTGACATTCCATCATCTTCTGGGGCCAGGCATGGTGGTCCATGCCTGTAATCCCAGCACTTTGGGAGACCGAGGCAGGTGGATCACCTGAGGTTAGGAGTTTGAGACCAGCCTGACCAACATGGTGAAACCCCATCTCTACTAAAAAAATACAAAAATTAGCCAGGCATAGTGGTGGGCACCTGTAATCCCAGCTACTCAGGAGGATGAGGCAGGAGAATCGCCTGAACCTGGGAGGCAGAGGTTGCAGTGAGCTGAGATCACACCACTGCACTCCAGCCTGAGCAACAGGAGTAAAAACTCCATCTCAAAAAAAAAAAAAAAAAAAAAAAAAAGTGACATTCTACTATCTTCTGTCTGCCATTTTTCTGATAATAACTTGGGCATCATTCTTACCATTATTCCTCTTTGTATAATATAGGTTTTTCTCCCCCCTTTTCTGGTGGCTTTTAAGATTTTACTAAACCTTTGGTTTTAGTGTTGTATTATGACTAACCTACATATTGTTTTCTCTGTATTTATTCTACTTTTAGGTCACTAAGCTTTCTATGTCTGAAAACTAACATTTTCTCACTTAACTTGAGAAATTTTGGGCAATAATTTCTTCGGAAATTTTCTCTGTTCCATACTCTGTCTCCTCTCATTCAGGGTCTCCAATTACATGTATGTTAGGTCACTTGATATTGTCACACAGTATATTAATGCTGCATTTATTTTTTTTCACTCTTTTATTGTGTTTTTTAGTTTGGCAATTTCTATTTGTTTGTCTTTAATCTTATTGAATCTCTCTTTTTGCTGTGTCTAATCTGTTAAGCTTACCCAGTAGATTTTCTCATTCAGAATTGTACTCTTTAGCTCTTGGATTTTGAGTTTTTAAATAGTTTCTACTTCTGTGCTGAGAATTGTTTACCTCTTAACTCATTATATTCATCCTTTTCTTTAACTCCTTGCACATATTTATAATAACTTTTTAAAAGTCATTGTCTGCTAATTTAAATGTTTAAATCATCATATGGTCTATTTATGATGTAGTTTACATTTTCCCATTCCTTCACAAGTTTGTAAGTTTTGATTGAATATAGGATATTGAAAGTGTTATGTTGAGGGGGACTGGACTTGTTTAAAGGATATTGAGATTTGCTGTAGTTGGCAGTTAAATTACTAGTGGATTCTGTTCATCATATGAGGCTTGGTTTTATGATTTTTAGGATGGCTCTATTTCATTTGAGTCATAAATCCTAGGATCTGTTATTTTAGTGTGTGCTCCTTGTTTAAAGTGTGGCCTTTCTGGGGTCTCAACTAAATGCTTGAGGTGTTCACCAAGGCCTTTTTCCTCAGCCTTGGCTGAAGCTTAACGTTTTCCAGCTCTGCACAACATCAGGAATCTCTTTCCCTTTTTCTTTCTTGTGCTAGCCATTCACTTCTAAGACTCATGGAGTCTCTCCCTGTTCATGTACAACTCAGCACTTGGCCAATGACTCAAGGGGAACTATTGCATCGACTTCTAGCGCCTCCAACAAAAATATCCTCTTTATAACATCGTATCCCACAAATTCCACTCGCTCAGAAACTCTGGGTATCTACTTCTAACAAAAGAAATTGATGTTAAAATGTAATCTTTACAGAGACAGACTGTAGAATGTAAAACATCTCTGGCCAGAACTTCCAATACTATGTTGAATAGGAGTGATGAGAGAGGGCATCCTTGTCTTGTGCTGGTTTTCAAAGGGAATGCTTCAAGCTTTTGTCCATTCAGTATGATATTGGCTTGGGTTTGTCATAAATAGCTCTTATTATTTTGAGATACATTTCATTGATACCTAGTTTATTGAGAGTTTTAGCATGAAGGTTGTTGAATTTTATCAAAGGTCTTTTCTGCATCTATTGAGATAATGATGTGGTTCTTGTCATTGGTTCTGTTTATGTGATGGATTACATTTATCGATTTGCATATGTTGAACCAGGCTTGCATCCCAGTTTTATCTTGGTGGATAAGCTTTTGATGTGCTGCTGGAATCGGTTTGCCAGTATTTTATTGAGGATTTTCGCATCGATATTCATCAAGAATATTGGCCTGAAACTTTCTTTTTTGGTTGTGTCTCTGCCAGGTTTTGGTATCAGAATGATGCTGGTCTCATAAAATGAGTAGGGAGGAGTCCTAGTTTTCTGTTGTTTGGAATAGTTTCAGAAGGAATGGTACCAGCTACTCTTTGTACCTCTGGTAGAATTTGGCGTGAATCTGTCTGGTCCTAGGCTTTTTTTGGTAGGTAGGCTATTAATTACTACCTCAACTTCAGAACTTGTTATTGGCCTATTCAGGGATTTGACTTCTTCCTGGTTTAGTCTTGGGAGGCTGTATGTGTCCAGGAGTTTATCCATTTCTTCTAGATTTTCTAGTTTATTTGCATAGAGGTGTTTATAATCTTTCTTGATGGTAGTTTCTATTTCTGTGGGATCAGTGGTGATATCCCCTTCATCATTTTTTATTGTGTCTATTTAATTCTCTCTTTTCTTTTTTATTAGTCTGGCTAGCAGTCTATCTAATTTTTTAATCTTTTCAAAAAACCAGCTCCTGGATTCATTGATTTTTTTGAAGGGTTTTCATGTCTCTGTCTCCTTCAGTTCTGCTCTGATCTTAGTTATTTCTTGCCTTCTGCTAGCTTTTGATTTGTTTACTCTAACTTCTTTAGTTCTTTTAATTGTGATATTAGGGTGTTGATTTTAGATCTTTCCCACTTTCTCCTGTGGGCATTTAGTGCTATAAATTTCCCTCTAAACACTGCTTTATCTGTGTCCCAGAGATTCTGTTATGTTGTGTCTTTGTTCTCGGGTTTCAAAGAACTTATTTATTTCTGCCTTGATTTTGTTATTTACCCAGCAGTCATTCAGGAGCAAGTTTTTCAGTTTCCATGTAGTTGTGTAGTTTTGAGTGAGTTTCTTTTTTTCTTTTCTTTCTTTTTTTTTTTGGAGACAGAGTCTCACTCCATTGCCCAAGCTGGAGTGCAGTGGTGCAATCCTGGCTCACAGCAACCTCTGCCTCCTAGGTTCAAGTGATTCTCCTGCCTGAGCCTCCTGAGTAGCTGGGATTACAGGCATGCACCACCACACACAGCTAATTTTGTATATTTAGTAGAAATGAGGTTTCACCATGTTAGCCAGGCTGATCTTGAACTCCCGACCTCAGGTGATTCACCTGCTTTGGTATCCCAAAGTGCTGGGATTACAGGAGTGAGCCACACAAGACTAGATAACAGTCCAGCCTTGAGTGAGTTTCCTAATCCTGAGTTCTTATTTGATTGCACTGTGATCTGAGAGTCTGTTTGTTATGATTTCTGGTTTTTGCATTTGCTGACGAGTGTTTTACTTCCAATTATGTGGTCAGTTCTAGAAAAAGTGCAATGTGTTGAGAAGAATGTATATTCTGTTGGTTTGTGGTGGAGAGTTCATAAATGTCTATTAGGTCTGCTTGGTCCAGAGCTGAGTTCAAGTCCTGAATATCTTTGAAAATTTTCTGTCTCTTTGATCTCTCTAATATTGGACAGTGGGATGTTAAAGTCTCCCACTATCATTGTGTGGGAGTCTAAGCCTCTTTGTAGGTCTCTAAGCACTTGCTTTATGAATATGGATACTCCTGTATTGGGTGCATATATCCTTAGGATAGTTAGCTCTTCATGTTGCATTGATCCCTTTACCATTATTTAATGCCCTTCTTTGTCTTTTTTTATCTTTGTTGGTTTAAAGTCTGTTTTATCAGAGACTAGGATTGCAACCCCTGCTTTTTTTCTCGAAAGAAGACATTTATGCAGCCAACAAACATATGAAAAAAAGCTCATAATCACTGGCCATTAGAGAGATGCAAATCAAAACCACAAGGAGATACCATCTCATGCCAGTTAGAATGACAGTCATTAAAAAGTCAGGAATTAACAGATGCTGGAGAGGATGTGGGGAAATAGGAATGCTTTTCCACTGTTGGTGGGAGTGTAAATTACTTCAACCATTGTGGAAGACAGTGTGGCGATTCCTCAAGGATCCAGAACCACAAATACCATCTGACCCAGCAATCCCATTACTGCGTATATACCCAAAGGATTGTAAATCATTCTATTATAAAGATACATGCACATGTATGTATGTTTATTGCAGCACTGTTCACAATAACAAAGACATGGAACCAACCCAAATGACCATCAATTATAGACTGGATAAAGAAAACGTGGCACATATACACTATGGAATACTATGCAGCCATAAGAAAGGATGAGTTCATGTCCTTCATAGGGACATGGATGTAGCTGGAAAGCATAATTCTCAGCAAACTAATACAGAAACAGACAACCAAACACTGCATGTTCTTAGTCATAAGTGGGAGTTGAACAAATGAGAACACACGGACACAGGGAGGGGAACATCACACACTGGGGCCTGTCGAGGGGTGTGGGGCTAGGGGAGGGATAACATTAGGAGAAATACCTAATGTAGATGATGGGTTGATGGGTGCAGCAAACCACCATGACACATGTATACCTATGTAACAAACCTGCATGTTCTGCACATGTATCACAGAACTTAGAGTTTAACAGAAAAAAGTAAGAATCTCTTATTATTCTTCTTCAAGTTTTGTTCTTTGCATATTTTTTTTAATTTAAAAGCATCCTGTTTTGTAATGTAATTTTTTTTCTTAAGATATATCATAACAAGGATTTTAGCTAGGTACAGAATACTTTTTTCACATTATACTCATACTTTTCTTAGTCAGTAAAGAAACATACACAGTTTCTTTAAAAGAATGAATGGATTAATTTTTTTATTGAAAATTCTCAATTCTGCTAGGTACAGTGGCTTATGCCTGTAATCCTAGCCCTTTGGGGATGAGGGTGGGCTGACTGCTTGAGCCCAGGAGTTTGAGACCAGCCTGGGCAGCATAGTAAAACCCTGTCTCTGCAAAAAATACAAAAATTAGCTGGGTGTGGTGGTGCACACCTGTAGTCCCAGCTACTCAGGAGGCAAAGGTGGAAGGATCACTTGAGCCCAGGAAGTCGAGGATGCAGTGAACATAATCATACCACTGCACTCTAGCCTGGGTAACAGAATGAGCCTTTGTCTCAAAAAAGAAAAAAAAAAAAAACAAAAAACAAAAAACAGAAAAGAAAATTCTCAATTCTAAAGAGGTGAGGAAAGGTGTGTCAGGGAGGCCATAAGGTAGAAGGATATAAGGTGATGCTGCAGAAGATTTTCTGCCTCTGAAGAGAGAAATGAAGGGGAAGAAAGAAGAGGAAGAAAACTAAGAGAGAACATGGTGGCTCGTATACTTTAACTTCTTGAACAGAACATTGTAATACAAGGTTGCTTGTTTAAAAAGGTATGATTATTACTTTTTTGAGACATATTATATTAAGTTATACTATACATTATAGCAGGGCACTCGCCCTTAATCCTGTAAGTAGAAGCATGCCAACCTGCCTACAGGTATTTTAAGCCTTTTAATTTTACTGTTAAAATGTTATTAGAACTCTATTATTGAGAATATTAAAATTTATCACAGCCACTGATAAGATAGTATCACATGAAAAGATTCACTAATCAATATCCAATAATCAGAATTATGTGTTTAGTCATATAGGACTAATAAGGCCTTTTCCTTTTTACTAGCTCTGTGTGGGTGTGGGTATGGGTATTCATGTAGTGTGTATATGTGCGCATTTTCAGGAGAATACCCAGGAGCATGTCATATGGAATTTCAGATGTAGAAGGGACATAGAAATAAACTAGCAAAATCTCTTAGTCTTATAGCTGGGGAAATTGAGCTTTGAAGACATTTGAGTAAGTTGATCAAGGTCACATAGCTACCTGGAGCAGAACTCAGGACTCCTCAAAATTACTACTTCCTCTTGTAAGTAGAATATTTTTAAAAGAAGGAAAAAAATCTGAAAAAAGGATAGTCAAGAATAGGATTTATTTGTTCCTATAATTAGCCTATAGCAAACAATTATGAATGTCTAATAGCATTTGGCAACAATCTAATGATGGTCAAAGTTAGTTGAAACCCTTTGTTTTATCAGATCATTTAGGGTTAGAAGTCCTGTTTTAAGGCTCCAGGGTTAAACTCAAGCTTCATAGGTCCTGTGTCATTTCTTCTTAAGAAATAAATGAAAAGGAAAAATGGAAAGCAGGCAGAAGGTAGAATTTAGCATCTGAAGACCAAAATCCAGAAGCAGTTCCACTTGCTTCTTACTTTCTCTCTCTCTAATGCTGGGTATTTTGTTTCTCTGATTCTTTTCCTCAGGTTGGGATATAAAGTTACATATATATATACACACACATATATACACACATATATATACACACACACATATATGTATATATATATAAATGTTTATAGAAATATGAGATTGAAAGCACAATTTTACTGTTGGCACGTTAATGCAAATATCTTAGGTATAGCTTAAAGATTTTATTTTCTAGAATGGCTTTTCTGCCAATATGTTATTCATCCTTCTTTCTGCCCCCAAATCTCATTGGATAAGTGATTTCGGAAGAAATGTGAAAGGCGAGGAGAGGCAGAAGAAACAGTGCCCACCGGGGGTCATTTCTGGTTACCTATATCTATATGACAAGTCATTTGAAAACTTAGTAGTGTCAGACAGTAACAATTATGTTATCTTTCATGGTTTATGGACTGCCTGGACTCACTCAGTTATGCCATTCTTCTGGTCTAATTTTGGTCCACTCAGATTCTGACATGGTTGCAGATATGTTGTAACTGAGGCAAAAGTTATCTCTACCTGGGTTCAACTGGGACACTGGGACAGCTGAGATTTTCCCTTATTCCATGTTACCTCAGGGTTTCTCCTTTTCCTGTGCCTTCTCAAACAAGAAAGTCGGACTTCATACATGCCAAATCTGGGCTTCCAAAAGCAAATGTTTGTGAGTTACTTGCCTTTTCAGGTAAAGAAATCTTTCTGGTTTTCACAGAATCTATGCAATGCTGTGAATATCTGGAAGCATGGCTCATTAGAGAATATGTTTGGATATTAACTGTCACAAAAGACACATCAGAATCCCTGGGGAAGCGTATGTGTTACTTGATAAAAATGATTTTAAATATTGTGATGAAGTATATGAGAAAAGAGTAAAGAAAGCTATTGCTTTTACAACTAAAATACAATAAAACAGAAAACCTTAAGAAACATTTTTGTCTGGTGGGGATATACAAATTATAGCTTATGATTTTCAGCTGAGGGGAATGATCATCTAATTAGTCATATCATAATCTTGGGGAAGGGTGGCATGAGTTTTGTTTCATTTTGGGGTGGGGACAGTGCATCAGAAAAGAAATGATGATGTATTTCATTCTTAGCACTTAAGATTTCAAAACAAAATTTTGCTGTGCTGACTTTCTCAGCTTGAAATTGAGGCTTGAATTCTATTGACTTTCTACTCAAGCAAGGTCTTTTACCATGTATTTTCATTAGGTTAGAAAAACAGAAAGAACTCAGGACTAATGCATATTGACTTTCAAAAGTTCTTTCTCCAACACTTCCCCTTTTATCCCACAAACATGTTCAAAGTGGAAATTTTGTCCGCTAAAGAACACACAACTTTTTAAGTCAAGTTTGACCCTACTTTTTCTTTATGACCATCCAACTTATTCCCTGGACACAGAATTAAAACAGTGAAACTCCCATTAGTTTTACATTCATTAGTGATAACATCTAAGATTTCAGATTTTACTTTAACTGGGAAATTTTCAGACTGCTCCATAGAGAAACTATACAAGGTCAATGAGCTCCTCATTAAAGAAGCTGACCCTTGGGAAGGTGTGCAGAAGCATTCTTCCAAAGATGATATTGTCACTACCCCACATGCAGTTCCACTTTTATAAATAAAAAAAGCCTAACTTGAGTAAGTCAGGTCATTTAAAGCCAATCTCCCAATACAACAGGCCACATCATATGGAGACATATGTATGGTGCACAAATGTACTGAAATGTACTGAAAGAAATTTTCCCAAGAGTACCTTCATAAGTCTAAGAATGAACAACAAAATTGTTTGAAAATGGCTTTGCCTTTTTTGAATAAATACTGAGTGAGTTGATTCTGTCTGTATTCAAAACTGGAACATAATCTCCAAAAATCAAAAGTCTAACTCAGTGCCTAGCACTCAGAAAATATTTAATAAACATTTGTTAAATGAATGAATGAACGAATCCATCAACAAATATATTATATGCCCTCTAACCTTCTTTAACACTCAACTGGAATGTTTGATGCTATGTGTTATCTACTGTTTATTCCTTAATTTGATAGATCATGAAATTGAAAATTACAACTGTGACTCATTTCAATGGCTATGCTTTGAATAGCCCATGTTTTTCCTTGTTCTTTGTCTTCAAATTGTTATAGCTTGGATACTGTTAAATGGTAATGAATAATGCTCTTGAAGACTAAATGGAAGGATAATCTGTTCTGTGGTCATAATTTGGCTCCTACAGTGTTTTTCCACATTCAAAGAGAGTTAATGGCCAAGAATGTTCAATAACTGATGGAAGACATGAACTCCCAGATTATAGAAGCACAGTGAGTTTAGAGAAAAATAAATAAAAGTGAGTCAAAGCAGTAGAGAAGCTAGAAAACATTAAAGTTAGATACAAAAAATTACAAAATCACTGAGAGAAAAGGCAGAATACTTAAAACAAACGTCTTATTAGCAACATTAGAGGCCAAAGGACAATGGAATACTAACTTCCAAGAATTAAACTATCAGTTAAGAAGAGGAAATAAAGATATTTTTATATACACACTGAGATAACTGTCCACATGGATATTCACTATAAAAAATCTACTAAAAGGTATACATTAGTAAAAAGGAATTAAATGTAAGAAAAAAAGAGTGGATTGTTTTAAGCAATGTAAACAAACAAATTGGCAAGTATGATAAAATATTTAAAATAAGAATTGCCTTTTAAAAAATCACTGAAGATAAAATGGAAATAAGTTTAAAACAAGGAAGGATAAAATGCCAGAAAATAATAACATGGAATATGAGAGTTGGAGACTAAAGTTGAAACAATATAAATGGTCTTCCATTGTTTGAAAAAAGTATATCTGGATGTTAATTTTACAATTTGTTACAGCAAATACATATTTTAAAATTTTAGGGAAAACCATGAAAATAACACAAATATAAGGTATCACATCCAAACCAATAGAGAATGGAAAAAGGTGATTTAAAACATAATCTAATCTAATTAGTAGAAATTTGAAAATAAAATAAAAGTATGATATCTAGGAAATACAAAATAAGACAGCAGCAATAAGGCCTAATAGATCAGTAGTTGTAATACATGTAAACAGATTAAACTCAATAATTAAAAAGAAGCTCTGACTGAATTTTTAAAATCCAGTAATAGACTATTTACAAGTGACACTGGGTTTTTAAAAGAAGTCCAAGAATATGCTCCTCGTAAGATAATATATGTTGACATTGACAGTTTGAAAATAAAGACATAAAATAAGAATTGTCAGAAACAAATGAAATAAAGATGACAGCCATATTAATACTAGAAAATTATAATTAAAAACAAAAGCATTATTAGAGATGAAAGGGACTCATTGCAGGATAAAAGAGAAAGCTACCAGAGAAACATAAAATCCTGAGCCTGTATGCATCTAACACTATAAAGTTGAAATCTGTAAAGCAAAAAAAAAAAAAAAAAAAACAACAACAAAACAACAACATAATTACATAATTACAAGTAGAAAAAGACAAATACAAAATATTAGGTGATTTGAGCATATTTTTCTCAGAAATAAAACATGTAGCAGCCAAAAGTAGCAAATAACACACAAAGACAAACCACATTTATGTAGAAGAATTATATATAAAAACATATAAACCTACATATGGAAACCATCCCCCTCAAATCTTTCTAAAGCCACTAAGGAAGTCTCAAAAAATTATCAACTAATTAGCCGGGCGCGGTGGGCTCAAGCCTGTAATCCCAGCACTTTTGGGAGCCGAGACGGGCGGAGCTCACAAGGTCCAGGAGATCAACCCACCCGCCATCCTGGCTAACACGGTGAAACCACGCGCCTCTACTAAAAATACATAAAAAAAAAAAAACTGCCGGCCGAGGGTGGGCGCCGCCTGTAGTCCCAGCCAATGTAGTCCCCAGCACTCGGGAGGCTGAGCAGGAGAATGGCGTAAACCTCGGAGGCGGAGCTTGCAGTGGAGCTGAGAACTGGCCACTGCAATCCAGCCTGGGCGACAGAGCGATGACCCATCTCAAAAAAAAACAAAAAAAAAAAAAAAAAAAAAAAAAAAAAAAAAAAAGAAAATTAATCAACTAATTAAAAAATTCTGGATAATTTTCTTTTAGTCGCAATTCCAAAAAATACAAATAATAAAAAATACAAATACCAAAATAATGGATCAAAAGAATAAATCAAATTAAAATGATTAAAAGGAGTAATAATTGAAGTGGAATAAAAACACTATATATCATGACTTGTGGAATACAGCTAAAGTATTATTTAAAAGACAATTTGTAACTTTAAATGTACATTGGGAAAAAAGAAAATTTAAAAATGAGAAAGCACAAATTTAAGAAGTGTATCAGGCTATTCTCACGCTGCTATAAAGAACTGCCTGAGACTGGGTAATTTATAAAGAAAAGAGGTTTAATTGACACAGTTCCACGTGGTTGGGGAAACTTACAATCATGGTGGAAGGCATCTCTTCACAGGGCAGAAGGAGTGAGAATGAGTGCCAGCAGGGGAAATGCCAGATGCTTATAAAACCATCAGATCTCGTGAGGACCCACGGTCAGGAGAACAGCATGGCGGAAACTGTCCCCATGATTCAATTACCTCCACCTGGTCCCGCCCTTGACACATGGGGATTATTACAATTCAAGATGAGATTTGGGTGGGGACACTGAGCCAAACCATATCAATAAGTAAAAATATCCACCGCAAAGTGAACCTAAAGAATGTATATGAGAAGAAATGCTCAAAATAGAAGGGAAATTAATATAACAGAAGATAAAAGAACCTACTAAACCAAAAGCCAGTCATTTGTTAAGACAAAATAGTCAGACTCTTCCAACGTGACCAATGTGGCGGTAGAAGGTGGAGGTAGAGCACTAGGGAAGAGAATCAGTAATAGGAATGTAAAGAAGGACACATCTTCAGATAAAAGTAAATATTATAACATAAGAAGCTGTTAGAAATTATTTTATGCTAGCAAATTTGAAAATGTGGATTATGTGGATAAATTTGTGGAAAAAGTATAAATGACAAAAATTTATTCAGTAAGAAATTAAAACACTTACTAGATCTATTAAATAAATCACATCAGTCATACAACTTGCCCTCAGATAAAAGCATACAATTTCACAGATTTTACAGGCCTTCCAAGGAAAAACCTTCTATTTATATAAATTGTTTTGTGGGCTAGAAAAAGGAACAAGAGCTCTCCAACTTATTTTAGAAATAATAATATATATTTCATACATAAAACGAATTAGAAAAGTACAAACAAGAAAATTTATAAGCTATGCTTTATTATAGAAGCAAAATCCTAAATAACATATTAGTCATATAAGAACTTTATCAGAAAAAATATGAATTATTGTTAAAAGGAGATAAAAGCCTAAATAGTACAAAGATATATCATATATCTGAAATGAAAAAGTCAGTATCACAAATAGGCCAGATATCTCAAAATAAATCTGTAAATCTGTGACATTTTCAAAACCTTCCAAATATTTTTAAAGGAAGTTGATAAGTTAATATTACAATTTGAATAAAAGAATAAAAAAATGACAATGGCCAAGAAATGAAAAAAAATGAAAAAAAAATGACAAGGGATAAAGCAGGAGGATCATCATTCCAGATATCTAAAATCTGATGAAAATCAATAGTAAATTATTACAACTGTGTGACAAGGAGCAGGGATAGAAAAGTAGACTAATGAAACAGAGTACAGCACTTATAAGAAGCCTCATAAATACATAGAATTTTGGTAAATATAATAGAGTTGGCATTGCAACTGGAGAATAAGACTATTCAATAAGCAATAATGAGAAAACAAGTCATCCTTATGGAAAAAAATAAAATACTTATTTCATACATAATTAAAAAAATAAATTTAATCTGCTTAAAAAGTAAAGCTTTAAAACATAAAATGATAGTACCTTTTAATGAGCCAATAGAAAAAAAATGTTTTTAACCAAGAGACAAAAAGGCATAAACCTTAGAAGACTGATAAATGTGAGCATATCAATGTTTAAAACTTCAGTTCTCTTCAGTCTTCTTAAGTTTAAAGATATTCAAGGAATATTCAAGGAGAATATTCAAGGAAAAAACTTCATTAAAGAGAAAAAAATGCAAGTAATAAACCAAGAGTTGGATCTAAAATATATAAAGAACTCACACAAGGCAAAACAAACAAACAAACAAACAAAAAAGACAGGAGGAGAAGGAAGAGAGAAAATCAACAGACAGAAAAGTTGGTAATGGTACGAACAGACAATAGAAGAGGAAACCTAAATAGCTAATAAGCATAAAGAATATTTTCAGCCTTAATTACCTGTTATTACTTAATTAATTTATATTAATAAATACAAATTTAAACAATCCAATAGGTACATTTCATACCTATAAGATAGGCACATTTTAAAATCTGGTGAAGATGAGAACAAATGGGAAGTGTCTTCCATCATTGTTAAGAGTGTAAACTCTTACACTCTTAACAATCTCTTTAGCAAATAATTTTGTAGCATCTAAAAAGCATAAAGTGTATATGCCTGTGGTTCCAGTATTTCTACTTCTTGTTTTCCAATTTATAGAAACCCTTACACATTCTCTCAAGAAGATGTTGACAGGAACATTTATCACATTTTTTGGGTAACAGCAATAAAATGGAAACAACCTAAATGTCAATTCATTCACTGTGGTAGGCACTTTGAGAACAGATGGAAAAACAAAACAAAACTTCTGCCCTCACTGAGTTTACATGCCATGATTCAAGAATTTCAAATACAATATCCTACTCTGTTTACCCCCCAATGTTTCTGTAAGTTTACCAAAAGCATACATACATTTTTCCCCAATCTGAGTAAGAATTAAAAGGGTATTATGCCTATGGTCTGTCTACTTATTGCTCAATGAGGTAAAGCATTTTAGTACAGTTTAGTGATATGAAAGTCTGAATAACTGTATGGAATAGTAACGTCATTAGGCTGTGATGATATTCAACGAGAAATGTAAAAAGAAATTTGTAGTTGTTATGTGTTATTTGTACAAACATGCTACCAGAAATGTCACCCCGTTAGTAGACTAATAAAAGACTAATCCCTTAAAAACTGACAAAGAGAAAACCCAAAGGGAAATGGAGACTTGTAGTTAAGTGACAGTAGCCGACAGACTTTCCAGAACACAGATTTTGAGATTAGACAAATCTGGCTTCAGTCCAGGCCCTGCCACACTGTATTATGTGTCAAATAATCTAACTTATTTGAGTTTCATTGTTTGCTTCTATGAAATGGAATAATGCCTACCTCAGGAATCACCTGTACCAGTTTGGATAGAACTATCAGTGTGACTAATGTGGAGACTTATACAGATTCCTTTATATCCTGACAAGACCCGAACATCTCAGGACCACATACTTTCTAAGAAACTCTCAAACTTTAGAGTGCAAGAAATCCAAAATTTTCAGATTGTCAGTCATCACCTGGATTCTCACACCATAAAGCTTTCTATATCCCTGAATCTGACTCAATTTTATACTCCTTCTCAAACCTCCAAACTTTTACAGTCTGCCATAGGAAAATCTCTTAGAGCTTCAAACTCTTTCATAATATTCTGTTTTCACTCTTTTGTCTCACCAATAATCTGCTTTCCCCTGAGGCCCCTTTCCCAGAATCCCTATTGAGTAGTGGCTGTTTTCTCTCCTTCATACCTTATGCCAATGGACTTCTTACAGAGCTACTTTCTTCTCCTTCTTTGGAATGCCACAGCTCTTTTGAAGATTCTGTGTCAAACTATACCATACTCTACCCTCCTTGATACAGTCATTTGCAGACCTTAATACAGACCTCATTCCCTGCAGATTTTAGCAACTGCTCTTTTTCAAACACTACTGTCATCATAATTCTTCGTAATTTCAACAGTTAATAGATAATCTTTCCAATATTGTGACTTCTCAGCTTCTTGACTTCATCCTTTGTTTCCAGTTCACTCCCCTGGTACCTCAATTCAAACAATTCTATGCACTAATAACTCTAATCTTTAATCCTACAACCCTGCTCATATTCACTCTTTCTTTTTTCAAACTTAGATTTGATGGTCCATAAATAAAATCATTTCTCTGCATAAAGCCACAGTAGCCATAGTTCCTTACTACTTCAGTCTTGCTTGATAAAACCCCAGCAGTGTTTAATTATCTCCATGTTTACTCTGCCCCCACAGTTAAAGGCTGAACATGATTACAGTGACTTCTCATTTTGAACACAGCTGATGCTCCAAAAATGTTAGTTCTTCAAAGCAGGTAGGTAGGAGCTGCCAATTTATGTAGGCAGAGTGGCAGCAATGGGCTGACTTTTAGTTTAGCATGAATATTATATGTCTTGCCACTCCCATCCCCAGAACTCTTGGAAAACTCTAGAACTTGTATTCAACTGAAAGAAACCATGCTACCTCTGCTTCTGCACCAGCTAAGTTGATATCTGAGTAAAACCCAGAGCCACTCCAGCTTAGCATGGTACAAGGTCAGTCATTAAAGCCATCCTAAAGAGTTCAAGTGCTCCCTGAACAACCCATCAAGCCAGAGCCATTTTCCTGCAGTAGCTTGGATCAGTAACCTACCTACAGGGGCAGTAGCAAGTTCCACCCAGAAATACAAACTTGACACTGTTGTTTTTGACACTGCCATGGCGCATTTCTCTATCTGCTTTTTGTCTAGATTACCTCTTTATCAATAGCTATGACAGGAAAACAGTATGATCTCAGTCTCATTTCCTTTCATCTGAGATTAAATTGATTTTGGAATAAAAAGTTTTTTGTCTTTAAATCATTTAGAGTATAAGTAGGCACATGATGGGATTTTTTTTTTTTTTTTTTTTTTTTGCTGACGAAGTGGTTTCCTCCTCTGCCTATAATGTGCCTGGGCTGGACTTGGGCCTCCTGGATTGACTTTGAATGGATACAGTACAGGATGGATTTTTTTTTTTCCTATATCCTTTAGCTTGGCACAATCACTTGGAATGTGACAATCCTCTCAAACAATACGTTTGACCATTTATCATTGGTTTTAATGCTGTAACTATTTGGGGGTATATTCAGTTTTTTGTTCATTCATTAATCCATGTAATCAATCAATATCGATTGAGAATCTGCAACATTCAAGGCCTGGTGTTGAATGCCGAACCAAACATGAGAAATAAACAGTCCTTGATGAGTGTTATCTAGTTATCACAGGAAGGTAAATAATGATTATAATCAGGTACTCTACAGAGGAATAATTTCAGTGAGGAGTATTAGAACTGTTATTCATAAATGAGAGTTTTACCGCTCAAAATACCTAAAGCATCCAATAAAAGGATGTTAATTAAAAAGACATTGTTATAGCCTTTCTCTGAAAATCTCAAACCATTTATAAATATTTTTGACAACATGTACCTGAGAGATAAGAGGGGAGAAAAAACCCTCATAGAGGTCAATAACTTATAACCACAGAATTTAAGAGCTGAAAAGCACATCAAAATTCAACTGACCAAGTTTTCCTGGTTTCATCTTATAAATGTAGAAAGCTGGAAAGAGCATTGTTCCAGCCCTTAAAATAAGAAAAAAATCTAGATAAAATGCTAATTAGCATCTTTTCTTGAACCCACATGAGAACTGCTCAGGTGCCTGCAGGGAGGAACAGGGTCTGAGCATTTGCTTACCTGTGGCAGAGGCCACCAGAGAACACATAAGCCACAAAAATGACTCAGTGAGAAATTGTGGAAAACTTACTTGAGGCCAAATGTGAGACTGGTGTGAGCATGAAGTCTCTAGGGGATGCAACTCTAGGGAGCTTTTTAGCCTCTTTCATGGTTTTCCTCCATAACCTCCTCCAGATGTCTGCAGGGAGGATCAGAAAGCATCCTGAGAAAGCTTCCCAAGTGGCACCTGCTCAGGGAAGGAAACAGCAGTCCTTGCGCAAACTCTCGCCAGATCCATCTTGCCCATCTCCTTGGTAGAAAGTCTGAATCTGCAGAGGGAAGTGCAAGAAAGACTGTCACCTCAGTACACTGGTTGAAGTCTACGGCATCTAGTGTAATAAAACAAAAATATGAAATCTTCTTTGAGCACCGGGCTCAAAATAAAAGCCCAGTGCTACAGCTAGAGGAGGAGCACTTAGGAACCTCCCAGATGCCCAGTCTCTTCCTTAAACTAAAGTTTAATCATAATATCAGAGAACGTTTCCTTTCTTGTAGCTCCTGCCATCATGCTGATAAGTACTGAGCAAAAATAGCAGGAAAATACTTCTAAAAGAACTACAAGAGACAAATTTTCTCTGGGAAACATACATTGAGAAAAACTTTATGGTATACAAATCTACACCCTAAACACAAGAAGAATTTGAGCCCTTTGGTGCACTGGTGGGATCCATAGCAACAGACTTCAAACCCAGCTGAACTGCTGATACTAGTAACAGAAACCACCACATTAAAGGCACAGCAGAAGGAAAAATGTGCACATTTCCAAGCATGAAATAGATTTACTTCAGTGTATGCTGTCCTATATATAGATATATGTATATTTTGCTTTTATAAATAAAGAGGCATAGAAAAAGGCTAAAATAAAACACAGTTTGAAGAGAAAAAACAGTCAGGCTCAGACTAGATTGCCATTTTACAAATGTAGAGAAAAAACAACTTAAATCCAAAGCAAGCAGAAGGAAGGAAATTTTGAAAGTAACTGATTATGACATTATAGGCTGTAATAAAAAAGGTAAGCAACAAGTAATATAAGATAGGTAATTTCAACAGAGAGATAGAACAGAGAAATGAAAATGCTAGAAATCAAAAATATAACAAAGATAAAGAATACCTTTAGCAAACTCATCAGTAGACTCAATACAGCTATAAAGAGAATCTGTAAACTTGAAGATAGGTCAATAGGAGATACCTAAATTGAAATAAAAGGGGTAAAAAGCAAAAGAACAGCATTCAATAGATGTAGCATAATATTTAACAGCCTAATATGCACATCATCAGAATTCTAGAAAAAGAAGAGCGGATGTGGAAGTAATATATGAACAGGTAATGTATGAGAAGTTTCCAGAATTGATCACACACACACACACACACAGATCCTTGAAGCCCACAGAATGAGAAGCAAGATAAATACCTAAAAACACACCAACATATATCATATTCATACAATAGAAATGTAGAAGTATTTTTAATTATGAGAAAGGAAAATACAAATAAGTATTCCTCATGTGCAAAAATCCTCAACAAAATATTAGAAGTCAAATAAAATAATATATAAACAAATAATATAACAAGCAGAGTTCACTCCAAGAATGCTATGTTGGTTCAACATTCAAAAATCAATATAATCTAACTTATTAGTAAATTAAGAAAACCCACATGATACTAATGACAGATGCATAAAAAGCATTTGACAAAATTTAAAGTTCATTATTAATTTTTAAAAAATTCCCAGTAAGACAGAAATGGAAAGGTACTTTCTTACCTTAGTAAGAGGCATCTACAAAACAAACAGTAGAAACCCTACAGCTAACATCATACTCAATTTTAAGAGACTGAGGACTTTCCCCCTAAAATGTGAGCAAGGCAAGAATGTCCTCTCTGACCACTTGTATTCAACATTGTGCTGGAAGCTCTATCCAGTGCAATACAAACAAACAAAATACTAAAAGGTATATGGATGTAAAAAAAGAAATAAAACTTCCTATTTGCAGACAGCATGATGTGTACATAGAAAATCACAATCTATAAAAATGCTTCTAGAAATAATAAGTAAATTTTATAAGAACACAGCTACAAGTTAATATACAAAAGTTAATTGCATTTCTATATATTACCAATGATAAATTAAAATTTGAAATTTAAAAACTATCATTTAAAATAGTACCTAAACAATAAAGTACTTAAGAATAAATTAAAGAAAATATGTACAGTTTATGTTGAAACATATAAAATATAAAGGAAGAAAACAAATGAAAATTAAATAACTAAAGAAATAAAATATATTTATGGATTTTAAGGCTTGGTATTAGTAAAACTATACATTCAGTGCATTTTCAATCAAAATCTTAACAAGCTTTTTGTAGATATTGACAAGACGGTTCTAAAATTTATCTGAAAAGGAAAAGGAACTAAAAGCCAAAGTAATTCTGGAAAAGAAGAACAAAGTTGGAGGACATACACTTGCCTATTATCAGTTTTACTATAAAGCTATAGTAATCAAGACAGTTGTATTGGTGAAAGGATAAATACACAGATCATGAAACAGAACAGAAAGCCCAGAAATAGACCCACACAAATACTATCAACTGATTTTTTGGCAGAGGTACAAAGGTAATTCAGTGGAGAAAGGACAGTTATGATAACAAATGGTGCTGAAACAATTAGAAATCTACATGCAAAAAAATAAACCTCAACGTAACTTATATGGAACATAACTCAAAATGCATAACATACCTAGCTGTAAAACATATAACTTTAAAACTTCTAGAAGATAACGTGAGAGTGAATCTGCATGCCCTTTGGTTTGGTAATAGTTCTACATACAACACTAAAAGCAAAACTTATTTAGTAGAAAAATTTTATTTATAAAACTTTAAACTTTTATTCTTTAAGAGATACTGTTAAATGAATGAAAAGTGAGGCAACAGACTAGGAGAAAATATTTTCAAATCACATGTCTGATGAGGAACTTGTATACAGAATATTTCAAGAACCCGTAAAATCCCCTAGGACACAAGCGAATTAAAACATGAAAAAAAGATTTGAATGGACACTTCATCAAAGAATATATATGGGTGGTAAAAAGCACATGGAAATATTTTCAACATCATTACTCACTAAAGAAATACAAAATAAAACAATGAGATATCACTACACACTTATCAGAATGGTTAAAATTTTAAAAGTCAATGAAAGTTGTCAATCTAAAAAGGCTACATATTATGATTCCAACCATATGATATCTTGAAAAAGGCAAAATTGAAAAAAGGATTAAAAAATTAGTGGTTGCCAGGGGTTTGAGAGAATAAATTGGTGGAGCACAGAGGACTTTTAGCGCAGTGAAAGTACTCTATATGATAGTATTATGGTGGATACGTATCATTATACATTTGCCCAAACCCACAGAATACAAATACAAGAGGGAACCCTAATGTAAACTCTGGCTCTGGGTGACAATAATATGACAATGTAGGTTTATTAATTGAAACAAATGTACCATTCTGGTGAAGGATTTTGATAATGAGGGAGTCTATGCATGTGTTGGGGACAGGGAATATACTGGAAACTTCTGGACTTTTAATTTTGCTGTGAACTCAAAACTGCTTTAAAAAATTAAGTCTTTTAAAAACAAATACTTGACAGTACCAAATGCTGGAAAGGATATGGAGAAACTAGACCATTCATACATTGCTGATAAGAATGTACAGCTACTTTGGAAAGCAATTTGATAGTTTCTCGGAAAGTTAAAATAACCTATTAGAAATCCTACTCACAGGTATTTATTTACCCAAGTGACTTAAAACCATTTTCTCACAAAACTCATATGTAAATTTTTAGAGCAAAGCTATTCATAATTGCCACAAACTAGAAACAACCCAGTTATTCTCCAACACCTAGATGTAAAAACACATGGTGGTGCATCCATACAATGGAATACTATTCATCAATAGAAGGAACTAACTACTGGTTCATACAACAGCATGGATGATTCTGAAATGCATTTTGCAATGTGAAATAAACCACACCCCACAGGCTGTATTTTGGGTTTAATTTTGATGACATTCTGGCAAAGACAAAACTATAGGAATGAAAAACAGATTTGGGCCAGACGCAGTGGCTCATTCCTTCCAGCATTTTGGGATGCTGAGACAAGACGATTGCTTGAGGCCAGAGGATTACGAGGATTACTTGAGGCCAGGAGTTCGAGACCAGCCTGAGCAATATAGTGAGACCCTATTACTACAAAATAAAATTAAAAGAAAACAGATTTCTTTCTGGGAAAAGGGGAAGGATTCAGTACAAAGTACAAAGCTGCTGCACAAGGGAGATGTGAGAGGGATGATACTGGGCTCTGTGGTACTATCGGTGGATACAGGACTATATATTTGTAATCACCTATAGATGTGCATAACACAAAAGTGCAACTTTTACTGTTTACACACACACATACACTCTCACACAATCAATTAGGATGGTGGAGGAACCCAGGACAGAGTTCAGACTGTAACAAAACAATCTGATTGTACTACAAATGTAAGATATCGCCTCGCTGAAGGGGTTGGGGAAGAAAGGAACTGATCTAAATAGCTGAAGAACTGTTTTGTCTGGGTACTCTAAAGTTAAAGTGTACAAATACTGTATTTTAGTCAGAAAATTTGTTTCTCACAGAAGTTCAGTTTAGCAATTCTGAAATTACATTTATTAGCACAGAGGAAATAGGTAAATATATTTGAAAGAATAAGAACTAGGTTCCTCACTGTCAGAGAAAGAAGTTACAAATAGCAATGGGATAAAAACCATGTGATACAGAATTAGAGCTGATGACGACTCTATGAATGCGTGTTTATTTATATGTGTTTGTATTTATATGTGTGCACACACACACACTAGATAGAAACAGAAATGTAGCATGTGTGTGTACATGAGTTGCATGTGTATACATAGGCATATCCATATACACAATCCTTAGTGCTGTCTACTGAAAGTGCCTACAAGCAGTGATACTGCAGCAACACTGAGTATACCGAGCACCGATATCTTGGTTTCTAAGTACCAGTATCTAGTGAAAATCTTGGAGACAGGTGATTCTAGACTGGGATACAGAAGATACAAGATAAATCTGAAGTATTTCTAGAACTGTAAAGTAACAGGGAAAACGTATTTTAATGAGAGCATGGCAACCTGAAAGAATTCCCAATGGCCCAAACTGAAACAACTTGAACAACTAAATAAATAATGATAGTACTGAATTACAACCCTCTAAATAAAATATATCTCCATGGGCCCATAGTGACTGAAATAAATGATTGAATAAATATATGGGAGAGAAGACACAAATCATCTTTACAGATGAATTACAATGAAGAAATGTAGAAGGAATGAGGGAAATGGAAAATCAACATTAGAACACCCCACAAATAATTGCTACAGGCAGATTCACTAATGAATGCCAAAATTAGTGGGCAAAGCTTTATAGATAAGCAACATATTTGCTAAGCCTCGAGGTGCATTTTTCAAAATACGTATTAATTACTTGTCGTGGTTTTAACATATGTCCAAAATTCTTTGATATTCTTTCTTTTAGGAGGTGGAGCTTCTTTGTCCTCCCCTTGAGGGGCACTAAATTTAGTAAATCACTTTTGATGAATAGAGT
>NW_016819881.1:0-2011 GCF_001698545.2 Rhinopithecus bieti | reverse complement strand
TCAAAAATATCAATTTTATAGGCATTCACCAAATCCATTTCCAAAGAAAGAATATAGATAAATGAACATACAAGATCATTTCCAGGAGTAGTGCAACCTCAACAGTTAATGATTTAAGTACATAGTCATATAACATTTGAATCTGAGAAACTATTTAAATGATAATTTTAATTTTAATTTGGATTAAGACAAAACAAATTTAAGAATAGGGATGTTTAACTATAGTTATAAAAAGATATTTGAAAAAGCTGTTAATATAAAATATATTTACTTTGAACTAAAGTAATCTGTGTGTGTGTATACATGTATATAAAGAATGTACCATCTATTGTACTGAAAGCATGGTAATATTTTCAGGACATGGGTTATCTCCTTCTCCACTTATAAATTTAACTTATCCCATTCACACTCAAATTGGTTTTCTAAAAAAAAAAAGAAAAGAAAACAACTAATTCTTTTTTTCAAATGCTGGTTATTCAAGTCTCTATTATGAATATATGTATTGTCAGTTTACAAGAATATGTACACTGGTTATTGGTGCATATGTGTGTGTGTGTGTGTGTGTGAAAAACAACTAATTCTTAAAGTTTCTATACAGTCTCTAAGTTTCTAAATCCTACTAACCATCCAAGTTTTAAAAAAATGCTCCTGACACATGCATACACACATTTTTTACCATCCTGAGCTTCCTAAAATTCATGTTTTGGTTTTCATCCATAAACAAATGCCAACTGTCTATGTGACATCAATGCACCTAGCTAATATAATGAGGAAATAATCAGTCAAAATGATAAGTTATTGAATTTTTTCTTGTGTTTTAAATAAAAGATGGAGAAAATTTTCTTAACTAAAATAAGACAAGATGCCATGGGATGAAGTAAGTCACCACCTGGAGCAAATCTAAAGAAGAATTCGGGAGAAAAATCACTAGGGAAGAAGCCAAAAAAAAAAACAAAAACAAAAAACAACAAGAAGGCAGGGAAACCTCAAACAGAATGAAAAGCAAAATGAGTTTGATGGCTTTAAATAAATGTAAAGGAAATAGTGGGAGGAAAAGGAAAACTTCAATAGTGGAAGCATAAGACTGTCTCAGAAAGTGACAGAACTTAATCCTATCAACATCTCATTTGCATATCCATAGTAAAAAATAACAATGGTATTTTGTGACCAAAATATATGCAAAGCAGTCATTGTGATAGTTCAGTAGCTATTTTTGAAATGGAAATTTTCTTACAATTTGAAACAGCTCATTCTTCAAAACACCAAAAGGCATCAACGTCTACTTTAGACTACAGAGCATTTTTTCAATGTGATATGCTGGATTTAACCGTGGTATTCCCTCTAGAGGCAAAATTTACCCCTGTCTGTAAAAAATTGATAGATTTTTTTCTTCTTGTTTTTGAGATTGCTATAAACATCTGAAGCAGCTAATTAAAAAAAAAAAAAAAAAAACTGCATCAGTGCAATGAAGTGATACACTTATGTCAGTTTGCTGCTTATTGCAATAAAAAATTTTTTTGCAAGCCCTGGGGGAAAAAAAAATTATATCTCAAGTGGAAAAGAGAAGTAATTTTACCATCAGTACCACAAAAAAAATCTCGGATTGTTTATTAGTTCTGACCTCTTTCATTGATGGCTGTATAAACTCATATTTCTGCCATTGATTCTGTGCTTCTGTTCATCACTAACATTTTAATAAGAAAAAATGTTAAATATCAAAGTAATAGATGAGCATTCCTCTAAAAGCCAATTTCATTAAATACCATCAGTATTAATCTTTCTAAATCTTAATTACAGCCTTTTGACATATTACCCCCTATTTGACCTTTTCTGCTCAATTCCAGTAAAGATCTGCAGGACAGACAGGGATACCAGCCCATGCAAACCTACAGAAATGCATCATTTTAATACTACTGAGCAAATGGGGATGGTGACCCAAATTATATTTTATTCAGGAGTCAATGAGACCACATTTTTCTAAGTGAGCAAACAAGTTCTGACTTTTCCTGCT
>NW_016819880.1:0-1258 GCF_001698545.2 Rhinopithecus bieti | reverse complement strand
TAGAAAATATTTAAATTAAAAGTATTCATTAGAATTTCATTACCTTGTAGATTATATCATACTCTCTTCCAGATTTTATATATGTTGAGGTCAGGTAATTCAAAAGAATTAATCTCTGTATTAATCTGTTATAATGTTAACGTAACACTATGTTATTTTCATACATTATAATAAAGGGCTTATTAGAAATGTTACTCAAAATATAGAAATGCAATATTTCATAATATAAAATATCTTTTTCATCAGTATTTACGGAATAAATAGAAAAAGTTTAGTTTTCCTGTTCTTTGTCTTTAATCAATACAGAAATGAACCTCATGTGGGATTGGAGGTGACACTGGCCTCTAGGACCATTTTTGGATATCACCATTATAAGAGAGCACTAGTATTAGCATTTGGTGGTGGGAGCCAAGGAATAGACATCCTGCCTTGCACACAATTGTCCGTACAATAAAGAACTATCAGGTCTTGCTCTCTGTTTGAAAGCCCTATTAGATATTAATGAAGTGCAGCAAAACAATCAGAGCAGTTACCAGGTTTTACCCAGTTTTCATAAACACATAGTATTTTTTTGTGTAGCTTTAATTCTCTGAATTTTCTGGAAATGCAACTATCATGGATTGAAGAAAGATTTTACTTTGGTTTCCTCTGAACTTTACCAAGAGTTGTTCAGTCCTTTGGAAATGACATAAGTAGCAATGCCATTTATGACATTAAAATATGACACAACATGCCTGTAAGCAGTATTTGTAGCTGTTGTATTCAGGGGATATTACATACAGGTGTCAGCATGAGACTCACTCATTTTGTCTCTTTACGTGATGATGCCTAAGCATTTACACACTGAATTGTATACTAGTATTGATAACTTTTCTTTTCATTACTCATTTATATTACAGTGAGAACATTATATGTAAAAATAATGTATATGTTTACATTATTAGTGTAGAAAGCATATACATTTCATTCCGAAATGGTAAAATTATCTGTAAGTTTTATTTTAGAATGGTAAAACTATTACCAAATATTTGTGATAAAAAGCAAGGTATTGGGTCTGAGAAAGCTGAGAACCACTAAATTACCACAAAGGGACAAAATGAGAGGGAAATTTATAAAGTTTAACATTATAAACAGGAAAAATATTTCTGTGTTTCTGAAACACTTACCTCGTCTTCATTCAATTCTAAATTACTTCTTTTGTTTCTACAGCAATTAAATGCAACTTTTAGAAAAATGTGAAGAAAATATACATGTGTAT
>NW_016819879.1:0-2984 GCF_001698545.2 Rhinopithecus bieti | reverse complement strand
AATCCCTTTTGGAGAAAAAGCTACCAAGAGACATTCGGGAGTATGGGGATGTCTATGGTGAAAAAGGAAATATCCTCAGACAAAACTGGAGAGATTTCTGTGAAACTGCTTCATGTTAGATATATCTATTCATCTCGCATAGTTAAAACCTTTCTTATATTATGCAGTTTGGAAACTCCGTCATGCATGGATCCACGAAGGGGTATTTTGGAGCGCATTCCTGCCTTTGGTGAAAGACGAGATATCCTCAGAAAAAAACTGGAAAGAAGCTTTCTGAGAAACTACTTAGTGATGTATGCATTCCACTCAGGGAGTTTTACCTCTTTTCCCACAAGGCAGGGTTTGAACACTGTTCCTGTGAAACCGAAAAAGTGATATTTCGGAGCGCACTGGGAACTATGGCAAATGGTGGAATATACTGAAATAAAATTGAGAAAGAAGAGATCCACGAATCTGCTCTCTGATGTGTACATTCCCTTCACAGAATTTATGCTTACTCTATATTGCCCATTGTCGAAATTATGTCTTTGAAGAATCTGTGAAGGGATACTTAGCAACAACCAGGGGCTTTTGTTGAGCAAGGAAACATCTTGTGAGGAAACCTGCACAGTAACGTCCTGAGCAACTGCTTTGCGATGTGCATATTCGTCTCCTAGATTTAAACCATTCTTTGCATTGAGCAGATTGAAATCCCTGGTTTTGTGCAATCTGAGGAAGGACATGTGGGAATGATCCTTAGAACATAGAGAAAGAAATATCCTCGGGTAAAATCCAGAAGGAAGCTTTCTGTGAAACTACTCTGTGTCGTCTTAATTCCTCTCACTTAGTTAAGCCTCTCCTTACGTTGAATAGTTTTATAACCCTGTGTATGTTTAGCGTGTGATGGAACATTCGGGAGCACTTTGAGGCTTATGGTGAGAAAGGAAATATGTTCTGACCGAAACTGGGGAGAAGCTTTCTGAGGAACTGCTTTGTGATGTGTGCATTCCACTCACAGTGTTATACCTCTCTTCTCATACAGCGTCGGGGAAAACCTTTTGGAGAAACAGGTAGCAGGTGATATTCGGGAGCCTGTTGATGCTGATGATGAAAAGGGTAATATCCTCAGACAAAACCTGGAAAGAAGCTTTCTAGGAAACTACTCTGTGATATCTGTAATCACCTCACATATTTGAAGGTTTCCTTACATTACACAGCTGGAAAACTGTCATGGATGAATAAACGAAGGGACTTTTGGTTGCACACTCATGACTATGGTGAAAAGGAAATATCTTCAGATAAAACTGGAAAGAAGCTTTCTGTGAATATGCTTTTTTCTATGTTTGTTCTTAACACATAGATGAAGCTTTCTTTACATTATGCAGCTTGGAAAATTACTCGTGGATGGATCCACGAAGAGATGTTTGGGATCATATTCGGGTCTATGGTCAAATAGCAAATATAGTCAGATAAAAACTGGAGAGAAGCTTTGTGAGAAACTGCTTGGTGATGTTTGTATTCCACTCAGGGTGTTTTAACGTTCTTCTCATAACGCATGGTTTGAATGCTGTTCCTGGAAAACCAAATGAGTGATATTCAGAGCACATTGAAGACTATGGCAAAAAGCGAAATGTCGTCCAATAAAAAGCAGAAAGAAGCACTCGAAGAAACTGCTCTCTGACACGCCCATTTTTTTCACAGGGTTAAAGCTTACTCTACATGTCCCAGTTTGAAAGTCGGTCTCTGAGGGTTCTGCGAAGGGATAGTAAGAAGCCACCGGAGGCCTGTGTTGAGCAAGGAATTGTTTCCCATCGAAAATTAGGGAGAAGCTTTTTGCACAACTCTTTTGTGATGTTTGCATTCATCTCATAGAGTCACATCATTCTTTGGATTGAGCAGTTTGAAATCACTGTTTCTGTGGAATCTGACAAAGGACATTTGGAAACGCTATTTAGAATATCCTGAAAAAGAAATAATCTCAGAGAGAAACCTGAAGGAAGCCTTGTTTGAAACTGCCCTGTGTCACGTGAATTCCACTCACTCAGTAAAGCTTCTCTTTACATTGAGCTGTATCATAACACTGCTTTTGTTTAGTCTGTGAAGGGATATTCTGGAGGGCTTTGAGGCTTATTGTGAGAAAGGAAACATCTTCAGATAGAAACTGAAGGGAAGCTTACTGACGAGCTGCTTTGTGACGTCTGTATTCCACTCACAGAAATATACCTTTCTTCTCCAAGAACATTCCGGAATCCCTTTTGGAGAAAAAGCCACCAAGAGATATTCGGGAGTATAGAGACGACTATGGTGAAAAGGAAATATCCTAAGACAAACACTGGAAAGTAGATTTCTGTGAAACTGCTTTCTGTTAGATATATTCATTCGTCTCACATAGTTAAAACTTTAATGATATTACACAGTGTGGAAACTCGGTCATGCACAGATTTGTGAAGGGACATTCGGGAGCACATTCAAACCTACGGTGAAAGAGGAGATATCTGCAGATAAAAACTGGAGAGAAGCTTTCTGAGAAACTACTTTGTGATGTATGCATTCCACTAAGAGAGTTATACTTCTTTTCTCACAAGGCAGTGTTTGAACACTATTCCTGTGAAATTGAAAAGTGATATTTTGGAACGCATCGAGGACTATGGTGAATAGTGAAATATACTGAAATAAAATCGAGGAAGATGCTTTCCAAGAATTTGCTCTCTGATATGTGCATTCACTTCACAGGGTTAATGCTTACTCTATCTTGCCCCGTTTCAAAACTCTGTCTTTGAAGAATCGGGGAAGGGATATTTAGTGACTCTCCAGGGATGGTGGTGAGCAAGGAAACGTCTTCCGATGAAATCTGCAGAGAAACGTTCTGAGCAACTGCTTAGTGATGTGCGGATTTGTCTCATAGGGTTAAACCATTCTTTGGATGTAGCAGCTTGAAATCACTGTTTTGTGGAATCTGAGGAAGGACATTTGGGAATGATCCTTAGATATGGAGAAAGAAATAT
>NW_016819878.1:0-1483 GCF_001698545.2 Rhinopithecus bieti | reverse complement strand
AAACACCATGGTCAGAGGGTTGGCCCTTCGCTGCAATGTACAGGTGGGTCTGGACTTCACACCAGAAGATACCATTAATTGAATGAAGGCTCATTGTTATTTTATGAACCATTAAGAAAAATCAGACTAGGCTTGGTGGCTCAGGCCTGTAATCCCAGCACTTTGGGAGGCCAAGGCGGGCAGATCACGAGGTCAGGAGTTCAAGACCAGCCTGGCCAACATAGTGAAACCCCATCTGTACTAAAAACACAAAATTAGCCAGGCGTGGTGGTGCATGCCTGTAATCCCAGCTACTGGGGAGGCTGAGGCAGTACAATCACTTGAACCTGGGAGGCAGAGGTTGCAGTGAGCCAAGATCGCACCATTGCACTCCAACCTGGGCGACAGATCGAAACTCCATCTCAAAAACAAAAAAAGAAAAAAATTAGCCAGGCACAGTGGCACACACCCATAGTCCCAGCTACTCGGGAGGCTGAGGCAGGAGGATGGCTTGAACCTAGGAGGCAGAGGTTGTAATGAGCTGAGATCACACCACTGCACTCCAGCCTGGGTGACAGAGCCAGAACCTGTCTCAAGAAAAAACCCTACAAATTAACTATTGACATCTTATGAATTGTAAAAACACATCCCAATTTCAGAGATGTTAAAATGTAGAAAAAATGCTATCAGTGAATCAATCAAATACATTTGTGGCAATTTGCCATATGTAAAGAATGGGTTTATTTCTCTACTACTCAAATGAATGACATTCTTTTAGAATACAAGACCTGTTCTCACCACTCATCTAGCATAGCAGTCTTCTGCTCCCTGTGACTTCCCCTCACAAGGAGGAGGAGGAGGAGGAGAGAGGAAGGAGGAAGAAGAAGAAGAAGGGGAGCTTTTGGCTTGCCTCTTGGACTATAATGAGACCTCCAGGCCTATTCCTCCAGCACCATCACAGGGAGAGCAGAAAAGACAAGAACGTATTTTACAAATAACATTAGTTGATATGTGATTTACTTTAGCATTAGCCTTTTAGGAATATGTCTCTTCTGCAAAAGAGGTTCATTCCTTTTTTTTTTTTTTGAGACGGAGTCTCGCTCTGTCGCCCAGGCTGGAGTGCAGTGGCCGGATCTCAGCTCACTGCAAGCTCCGCCTCCCAGGTTTACGCCATTCTCCTGCCTCAGCCTCCCGAGTAGCTGGGACTACAGGCGCCCGCCACCTCACCCGGCTAGTTTTTTGTATTTTTTAGTAGAGACGGGGTTTCACCGGGTTAGCCAGGATGGTCTCGATCTCCTGACCTCGTGATCCGCCCGTCTCGGCCTCCCAAAGTGCTGGGATTACAGGCTTGAGCCACCGCGCCCGGCCAAGAGGTTCATTCCTATGACAAGTATTAATTGAGGCCCTTTTCACTGCTTGCTGATAGTCAAGTGGTTTTATTTATAAGCTACACACAAGTTACTCTTGCCACAGTACTCATGTCTTGTACTCTGCTGTCCTATTT
>NW_016819877.1:0-1382 GCF_001698545.2 Rhinopithecus bieti | reverse complement strand
GCTGGGATTACAGGCATGAGCCACCATTCCTGGCCTTTTATTTGTTTTATAATTTTTATTTATTTAAAATAAATAAATAAATATATATATATATACACATTTTTTTTTTGAGATGGAGTCTCGCTCTGTCACCCAGGCTGGAGTGCAGTGGTGCAATCTCCGCTTGATCTTGGCTCACGGCAACCTCCGTCCATCTCCTGGGTTCAAATGATTCTCCTGCCTCGGCCTCTCAAGTAGCTGAGATTACAGGCACGTGCCACCACGCCCAGCTAACTTTTTGTATTTTTAGTAGAGATGGGGGAATCTCACCATGTTGGCCAGGCTGGTCTCAAACTCCTGACCTCAAGTGATCTGGCCACCTTGGTCTCCCAAAGTGCTGGAATTATAGGTGTGAGCCACCGCACCTGGCCTGATTTGTTTTTTTAGAGAGGTAGAACCGAGGATGATAACTTTCAATTTTTAGGTCATGACCAATGGATGCAATTTTTTAAATGAAATTCAATAGGAAACATCAGAGTGCACCACACACAGCAAGGGGTAAATATTGCTGCAGAAATTCTACTTTTAGGTGTATTGATTGTTGTGTAAAATATATTTCTGTTTGTTTTTTTTTTATTGGTTTTTTTCTTTTTTTTTGAGATGGAATGTTGCTGTCTCACCCAGGCTGGAGTGCAATGGCGTGATCTCAGCTCACTGCAATCTCTGCCTCCCAGGTTCAAGTGATTCTCCTGCCTCAGCCTCCCAAGTAGCTGGGATTACAGGTGCCCACCAACACACCTGGCTAATTTTTGTATTTTTGTATTTTTGTAGAGACAGGGTTTCACCATGTTGGCCAGACTGGTCTTGAACTCCTGAACTCCTTGAACCGTACCCGGCCGGAATGCATTTCTTACTCAGGTTATGGTTACAAAATCTAGAGAAACACTGGCCTGGAAGTTCATAGCACATACCCAGAAAGAACTGATTTTGCAACCTTCTGAACCTTTTCTGATTCCACATGCCATCTTCAGGGAGCGGTACTCTGATTTCACCAGCTGCCAGACCCAAGAGCCTGGCTTGTCCTGGACTCCTGTCTCTCCCCATTTCTCACACCAAATCCAGTCCAGCAGCAAATCCTTTTGTCTTTCCTTCAAAGGACATTCAGAACACGCCTGACTTCTGCCATCACCCCTCAGACAGGATCACCCCACAGCTGGGTTATCACTCCTCCACCTTGCAGAGAGCAGAACCCTGAGAGAGCGCCCTGCACATAACAGGTGTTAGGCTGGGCGTGGTGGCTCACACCTGTAATCCCAGCACTTTGGGAGGCTGAGGCAGGAGGATCACTCGAGCCCAGGAGTTCAAGACCAGCCTGGGCAACATAGCGAAACTCTGTCTCGATT
>NW_016819876.1:0-256 GCF_001698545.2 Rhinopithecus bieti | reverse complement strand
CACACAATATATACACACACACACACACAGCTATCTACACACACACACACACACACAGCTATCTACACACACACACACACAGCTATCTACACACACACACACACAGCTATCTACACACACACACACAGCTATCTACACACACACACACAGCTATCTACACACACACACGCACAGCTATCTGCACACACACACACACACAGCTATCTACACACACACACACAGCTATCTACACACACACACAGCTATCTACACACAC
>NW_016819875.1:0-425 GCF_001698545.2 Rhinopithecus bieti | reverse complement strand
GCACCATCATTACCCCTTCCATCACCATCACCACCACCACCACCACCACCATCACCATAACCACCACCACCACCACCACCACCATCATCATAACTACCACCACCACCAGCACCATCACCATCATCATAACCACCACCAACACCATCATCATAACCACCACCACCAACAACACCATCACCATCATCATCCACCACCACCACCATCATCATAACCACCACCACCACCACCACGACCAATACCATCATCATAACCACCACCACCACCAATACCATCATCATAATCACCCACCACCACCACCAACACCATCATCATAACCACCACCACCACCACCACCATCACCATCATCATACCACCACCACCACCAATACCATCATCATAACCACCAGCCACCACCACCAACACCATCATAACCACCACCACCACCA
>NW_016819874.1:0-1375 GCF_001698545.2 Rhinopithecus bieti | reverse complement strand
AAAGCTGAAGTGCAGTGATGCGATCTTGCTCACTGCAACCTCAAACTCCTGGGCTCAAGCAATTCTCTCACCTCAGCTTCCCAAGTAGCTGGGACTATAGGCACATACCATTGTGCCCAGCTAATTTATTTTTATTTTTATTTTATTTTATTTTATTTTATTTTATTTTGTAGAGATGAGGTCTCACTTTGTTACTCAGGCTGGTCTCGAACTCCTGGGCTCAAACATCCTCCCATCTCAGCCTCCCAAAGTGCTGGGATTACAGGTGTGAGCCACTGAGCCTGGCTGGCCTTTCCACCCTTTTCTTTTCTTTTTTTTTTTTTGAGACAGAGTCTTGCTCTGTCCCTCAGGCTGGAGTGCAGTGGCACGATCTCGGCCCACTGCAAGCTCTGCCTCCCGGGTTCACGCCGTTCTCCTGCCTCAGCCTCCCGAGTGGCTGGGACTACAGGCACCTGCCACCACGCCCGGCTAATTTGTTTGTATTTTTTGTAGATTCGAGGTTTCACCATGTTAGCCAGGATCGTCTCGATCTCCCGACTTGATGCACCTGCCTCAGCCTCCCAAAGTGCTGGGATTACAGGCGTGAGCCACCATGCCCAGCCCTTTCCACCATGCCCGGCCCTTTCCACCCTTTTCAACGCAAATATTACTCCATAGCCAATATTAAATCCTGTAATTCTCCAATCATAATACTCTCTATCACACCTCCCTGCCTTTGCTCCTGCAATATTTCTGTTGAAATGACCTTTCTTTACTCATTCACCTGGAAAACTCCTACTCTTCTTTCCAGACACAAGTCAAATGTTACCTTTCCTGTATAGCCATTTCCAATGACTCTGCAGGAATAATGTGGTCCCTCCTCTGCACTTCCACAGCTCATTTCTCATGCTGTCAACACAATGTATTGTCACTATTTGTTCACTTATGTATCTTCTCCACTAGATCTCCACCGGATTCACTATAGCACTTTCAGAGGAATATTGTTTATTTTTCTTTCTATCCTCAGCATTTGCCACAGGTCATAGAACATAATGAAGCGCCAACAAATGTTGAATGACATAATGAATATGTGAATATTTTAAAGTTCCTAGAAGTAAATATGGATTTTAGATTTTATAATATCTTGCATCACAAGAAAAGCATTGAGTACTTTGCCTTTCTGGTTTTATTTTTACGAGCTAGCCTTCCTTTAAAGCTTAAAAAAAAAAAAACTGTCCTGGTTCTCAGCACAACCACATCAGAGAATGCCTTAGGGAGCAAGAAAATAAAGGGAGGCCCTTTAGAAAAACTATGTTTGATCTCTGGTTAAACTTCCTTTCAAGTAATAATTTCATGGTCACCTATTATAAAAAGTTTCCAGGGCCGGGCGCGGTGG
>NW_016819873.1:0-257 GCF_001698545.2 Rhinopithecus bieti | reverse complement strand
GTGTGTGTGTGTGTGTGTGTGTGTGGTGTGTGTGTGGTGTGTGTGTGTGGTGTGTGGTATGTGTGGTGTGTGTGTGTGGGGTGTGTGGTTGTGTGTGTGTGTGGTTGTGTGTGTGGTGTGTGGTTGTGTGTGTGTGTGGGGTGTGTGTGTGTGTGGTGTGTGTGGTTGTGTGTGTGTGTGGGGTGTGTGTGTGTGGGGTGTGTGTGTGGTGTGTGTGGTGTGTGTGTGTGTGTGGGGTGTGTGTGTGTGAGAGGGTG
>NW_016819872.1:0-261 GCF_001698545.2 Rhinopithecus bieti | reverse complement strand
TTTGCATTTCTCTAGTGACCAGTGATGATGAGCTTTTTTCATATGTTTTTTGGCCACATAAATGTCTTCTTTTGAGAAGTGTCTGTTTATATCCTTTGCCCACTTTTTGGTGGGGTTGTTTTTTTTCTTGTAAATTTGTTTAGGTTCTTTTTAGAATCCGGTTATTAGCCCTTTGTCAGATGGATAGATTGCAAAAATTCTCTCCCATTCTGTAGGTTGTCTGCTCCCTCTGATGATAGTTTCTTTTGCTGTACAGAAACT
>NW_016819871.1:209510-216292 GCF_001698545.2 Rhinopithecus bieti | reverse complement strand
GATAGAGAGTCTACAAATTATTAAATATTTTTAAGGGTAAAACTTTGAGCTCAGGGTAATTTATGGATTTTTTAACCTGATGATCATAACATTTGCTCAAGAAAGAGAAAATACTCTTAATATATTTTTAAATATATGATTACAAATGTTACTGATGATTAAAATAGGGAAAATAGCCAATACAAAAACAAAACAAAAATCCTGGCTGCACATGAGTAGAGTGGAAAGACTTATTATATGTGAAGCTAATACCTGTTTTATGTCTTTACTAACACTATAATTTTGAGCAAGTTCTTAGTGAAAACTTTAACTACCATAGATAGCTGTTTGTGTGTGTGTGTTACTTTACATATGAAAGTAAGAGACAGGTGTTACACATTTTACAAGCAAAAGGCACAGCCTTTAAGAATCATGCCAAGGAGGCTGAATCCAAAATCCAGGTGTGTTTTAAAAACTTTCCAGGGACAGTTAAAATGGCCATTCAAGTGAAGGGTCAGAGTTAAGACTCAATTTTACCCTCATTTGGTTGGCAGGCACTGTGTTAGATGAGGACTATTGTTTGGTCAATATTTTCAAAAGGACACTTTTTCAAATTCAGTCTTTTAAGAAACTATGTTTTCATGCCACTATGTTTTGAACTGTATATAACTGTGTGTGTGTGTGTGTGTGTAACCTAAAATGCCCTCTCCTTTTCACTGTCTGTGTTTAGTTAACCTGCGTTAATCTTTAAGATTTAGTTCTGCATGTCAATGTTCAGCTCTGCAAGCAGCTCAGTACTATTCACTTTCAGCTCTGTACTCCTGCAGCTCCTTCCTTTTTTATGGATATTCCTCACTGCATTTTCATCCTGTAAGAAAGTTGCTTGTTTCCTACCAATCACCTTACCATGGGAAAGGGACATTCTTTGTTTGGTGTTGTATTAGCAGAGCCAGGAACAATTTCTGGCACAAAGTAGGTGTCAAATAATTTCTGGAGAAGAAAAGGAGGTAGAAAGAAAGACAAAAAGAAAGAAAAATCTGTGATGCTGGCAGATGAATAAATTTCCATTCAATTGATATGTCTTAATTCCATTCTTAATTAGTTCATCTTAATTGTCTTATTTCTTTTGTATGTTATAAATAATTTTAAAACCAATTAAGTGAAATTCCCCTATGTATTGACAACAATATTATTAAGCTATAAAACATTTCATGGACTTGAAGTGTACAAACTTGCACCAACTCAATTCCTCTGGAAGGAACACCTATGAATTTTCTTATTCTGTAACATATATCAGAGAGAAAGTAACAGTGAGGGGAACAGACTGACTCTTTTACTTCATGTGTATAGCTCACCTAATACCGACTTGTCCTTGTTCAAAGCTTTCTGCTTTTATAAAGCTTCTTGCTTTTATAAAGCTTCTATTAGTTGCACAAAAAGCCATATGAGAGTTTTTGCTTAGGCATTTTCCTCATAGGGAGGAATCCATCCCAGAGTGCAGAAGGGCTAATCTTCCAGAAAACCATTGTGCAGGATCATTTCACTTAGGTATGGGGACCTGTAGACAAGGGAGTCTTTCATTTTAGTCTGTCTCCATTTTCCTCTCATTTTATTCTTATTTTTCTTTCCTCTTTTATTTTCTCTTTGAAAAAAATTACTATCAATTTCCATTTGTGATCATTGCTTTGTATTTTCTCAGCATATAAACTCTCTTGATATTCTGGATTTTGATGTATAAAGCTGCAGCTGCCCTTTGATATGAGGCATTAAATGATGCAAAATTTAATATTCTAACTTAAAATATATGGAAATATAATTATGACCTAAATGAAAAATACTATATTCTCAAATAGTGAAATAGTAAACTAGTAATAACAAGTATTGAGTAATTAAAAATGAGTATTTGATACTTTTAGACTACAAATATGGGAGAGTAATGACAAGAAAGTGATATTATTTTAAATAAAATACCTTTGCTAAATTAATTAGACCTACCTCAACCTAAATAAGTGACAACCCGTTATAGAGTTTAAAAAAGGAAATAAAATATGAATATAATTAAGGTGGTATTATACTGATCAGCGCTAATAGAATTGCAGAATAGTAGAGATGAGAAAAATTCAGTAATTCCATTGTTAGAAATATAAAATAAATTCTGGCATCTGTTGGAGAGAGAATGATACTGATCTTCTGTGAGATAACTACTCAATTTAAGAGAAACATGACTAATTAGCAGTATTCAGATTTTGTGGTTTATATATAAATCATTATACCACCATCTCAAGTTACTCTGAGAACACATTTCAATGTTATTTTGTTGCCAAAATGAGGATATTCTTTAAAGTAATTTTCTCTCAAAACTGTGTCTTGTTCAATTAAGTCAATCTCTAAACCATGAGAATGATATTAACAAATAGAACACTTTACTATTATTATTGTTGTTGTTGTTGTTTTGAGACAGGTTCTCATTCTGTTGCCCTTGCTGGAGTGCAGTGGTGCGATCATGGGTCACTGCAGCTTCAACCTCCAGAGAACAAACCATTCTCCCACCTCAGCCTCCCATGTGTCACCATACACAGCTAATTTTTTGATTTTTTGTAGAGGTGAGGTCTCTCTGTGTTGCCCAGGCTGGTCTCAAACTCCGGGGCTTAAGCGATTGTCCTGCCTCAGCCTCCCAAAATGCTGGGATTACAGGTGCAAGCCACTATGCCAGGCCCGAATGCTTAATTATTTTTATCACTCTTTTATAATATTACAATAAAGTTGACTCCTGTGTTACAAGTTGTAACTACCCAAGGGCACAGACTTTTCCATTAAAATATTGTTTAATAGTGGAACAGGCATGATTATACGTGCAAATATATTCTATAGGGAAATGTTAGTGTGTGTTGGAGGTTTTTAAGGCCACGCAAGGCTACAGGGTGAGTTGAGCCTGCTATGCACTAGGAAAGATGGCAGCTTAATGATGACACTTCCTCCATTCATTGCTCCCACTGGTTTCTGCCTATAAAAAAACTATAGTGAATTTGAAATCATTCCCTTGAAAGAACATTTGGGAATACAGTGTAGATTTAGTGAGATCAAAGGAAAAATATCCACCATGTTTATCATTACTCACGAGTTTATTGGTCATTTCCATTGGACTAGGCCTTAAATCTGACAGTTGAATTTTAATTTACCTTTTCATTGCTTTTTCTCTGATATCTTCTTCCCATGATGAATTTCAGTTTAATTCAATTTGACAAAAACACAAAGATTCTTCTGACAAGATGATTATTTGGGGCTATTTTATAAAGGTATTTTCAGTTTACAGGGCAGAGGAAAAAAGGAAGCTGTTAGCAAACACAAATTTGTAGCTCCAGTGTGCCCAGCGAATCCCTTTATGCTTTCTTTCTGCTTTCTTTTCTTTCCTTCCCTTCTGAGACAGATTAATAACAGATGTAATTCAGGCTGCCAGCTACTCCTTCTTTATTTGAGATTATTCCTTTTTATCATCTCATATTCCTTGCTCCTAACAATTATGGAAAGCTTATGTTAATATCAGATTGTCTATAAAATATAATTCTTTATAGAAATGAAGATATAGCAAGTAGAAGTATTTGCTCTTATAAAATAAGACTGGCATAAAGGAATGCATAGTTAGAGTAAAATTGTTTTAAGAGTCTACCCTTAAAACAGTCATGGAAACATACATTGACTTTTCTGTGTGTTCATGACACTTTTAGAAGGATAGGCATTTAGAGTTGTAGGTAAAGGCTTCCTACTTTGGGAGGCCAAGGCGGGGAGATCACAAGGTCAGGAGATCGAGACCATCCTGGTTAACACAGTGAAACCCCGTCTCTACTAAAGTAGCTGGGCGTGATAGTCCCAACTACTGGAGAGGCTGAGGCAGGAGAATGGCGTGAACCCGGGAGGTGGAGCTTGCAGAGAGCCGAGATTGTGCCACTGCACTCCAGCCTGGGTGACAGAGCGAGACTCTGTCTCAAAAAAAAAAAAAAAAAAAAAAAAGCTTCTTAAAAGTTCACCCACATTTAATTTCTTTGTTTACATTATTTTTACTTAGTGGGAGATAAAGTTTGTGAGGTATCAGGATGGGATTAGTCATTTAAATTTCCTTTGTGGAGCAGAATGAAGTGACATTAACTCGATGTTTTAAGTTTTCATTACTTAACAAATTACATTTTGTCAAGAAGAATTTTATTACATTTATGATTGGGTCTGAGGATGTAGATGGTAATAATTAGGCTACTAGTTTTGCTCAGGTGTCATATGTCACCTCAGTTGTAAGTTCACAACTGCAAGGTTGCTCTAACCTATGAGTATAGTTGGAAGAACTAGTATCAAATCAAAATGAAACTGATATAGACAGAAATTGGAGAAGAAAGCTCTTCAAAAATAGGAAGTGGACTTATATATAATTAATCTAAAGGGCCCGATATTTGATGGCAACCTCAGTTGCACTTCCATCTCTGTGAATTCAGAGCTACATATTTTTATGTTGTTCCCCTTTTTTGGGACTCAGAATTTTCATCTGTAAATAATCAAAATGTAGGGTTATTGGGTGAATTAGACAAAAATGTTTGTAAGACACCTTATAAAAAGTGTCATATATGATGAGTATTCATTAAATCATTTCTATACATTCACAAAAAGAGGCTGAATAAATTTAACATTTTCAACATTTTGTTTATCAGTTATGTGAAGTGTTGTTAGAATTGTTTCAGAAATAATTTATATTATCTTTATTTGCTGATATGAGAATATTTAACAGTTTTTTCTTAATGTAGGAATTCCATTGTAAGTCTTATACTTGAAAATCTTATATCACTTTCAACATATTGTTCAGTTCATAAATGAAATGATATAGGGATTCTACTATATATGTTTTTTATTTTATTTATTTATTTATTTTTTAAGATGAAGTCTCACTTTTGTCCTCCAGGCTGGATTGCAGTGGCATGATATTGGCTCACTGCAACCCCCACCTCCCAAGTTCAAGTGATTCTCCTGCCTCACCCTCCCGAGTAGCTGGAATTACAGGCACCTGCCACCACATCTGGCTGATTTTTTTGTAATTTTAGTAGAGACGGGGTTTCACCATGTTGGCTAGGCTCATCTTGAACTCCTGACATCAGGTGATCCACTCACTTCGGCCTCCCAAAGTGCTGGGATTACAGGAATGAGCCACCGCACCCAGACTTCACTATATATTTTAAATTCAATACATATATTCACTATAAAAAAGAAAGATAAATCTAGGTATGACAAATATTAAATGTACCTTAGGTTTATTAAGGGATTGTTTCAAAACAAAACATCAAAATGTTTAAAATTTGTTTATATGAATTTGTTTCTACAAGCAAAATTATGTCTCAGTACAGAATTCTCCGATTCAGTTTTATGCTAAATATGTCCTTTCTTCAAGTTCTAGTTTTAAATGGTCCATCACCTATCCTATATATTTTGCTTAATTCAAACAAATGTTGCCTTTTACTATTTGTCCATTCTGAGAACAGAGTGTCAGTCTTGGTGTTAGGAAACCATTTAATTTACATGAAGTATCATCTATTCAAGAGAGTTTTACGTACATTTGTTAAGCTATTTTTATTCTGAAGTGACCTGTAGAAAGAAAAAGTGGTGATTCTGTTTTAGTATTTTATCACTTCCACTTTGACAGTTCTCACACTCTTAATATTCTAAATCACAGGATTCATCTCAAGGAAATTACCTTTGTGACTGTTATTTTTACCCAGATATTCATTCATAGCTTCTTATTGGTGTTTGTATATGTGTCTTTCTGTGTGTGCATATTTGTGTATACAATTTACCTAAGTATTCTTTTTGTTTATTTTCTGTGTTTTTTTTTTTTTGTTTGTTTGTTTGTAGACATGGGATCTCACTGTGTTGGCCAATCTGGTCTCAAACTACTGGGTTCAAGTGATCGTCCTGCTTCAGCTTTCCAAAGTGTTGGGATTACAGGCATGGGCCACTGCACCCAGCTAGAATTTACCTAAATTTTAAATCAAGAGATTTTTCTAGGGTTTTTTCTCTGATACCATTCTGCTGTTGGATATCAAGAGAACGATGTTAGGAAAACACACTTTGGTAAATTAGGAAAGTATGACAGGTATACACACAAAGCATTATGAAACCACAAAATGTGTAGACAGAAATACCATTCCGATGTTAACCTTCCAGAATTAGTTTCAAGCTCCACAGGTTTAAAGACATGACCACCAAGAAAACTGTTATCACTTCAAATGCCAGCCACAAATTTGGGAGTCACCAGGCCACCTGTACTTCTGTTCGACTGACTACAAATATGGTAGTTTCCCATGACCGCCCTCCAGTTGGATACTTCACTGGAATGATTCACAGAGCTGAAGAGAGCACTATACTTATGATTACAGTTTTATTATAAAGAATACAAACCAGGACCAGCCAAATGCAAAGTCTTAAACACAAAGCTTCCAAGCCCTCCCCTCATGGAATTAGAGTGCATCACCCTCCCAGTACATTGATGTGTTCACTATCCAGGGAAGTTTCAATGTCCAGAGTTCGGATTTTGTTATGTAGGTATGATTAATCAATCACTGGACATGTGATTGAACTCAATTTCTAACCCGGTCCTCTCCATGGGGGTCAGGGTGACTTAAAGCCCCAATTTTCTAATCATAGTATTGATCATTCCAGTGACTAGCCCCCATCCTGAGATATCTCCTTAGCATAAACTCAGGTGTAGTTCAAGGGACTCATAAAAAAAAAAGAGACTCCTCTTTCCTGGGTTTTTTTTTTTTTTTTTT
>NW_016819871.1:196608-207857 GCF_001698545.2 Rhinopithecus bieti | reverse complement strand
ATTTTCCTATATTTAAGTAGATAAGGTTTTTTAAAAATAAATCTGATTGGAATGAAGTTAAGAAGGCATGACATTTTAGCATGTTTTCTCTTAAAAATATTTGTTAAAGAAAGGCACTCTAAATAGAAACAAAGACGGAATCTGTAAAAATGTTTGAATTGCACATTCTGAATATGAAAAGTTCAGAATTTGATATTAGTTTAGCAGATAACTTAGCATTTGTAAAGAGGTTTTATTTCCTCAGTTAAAAAACTTGCACCCTATAGAGAAAAGCCAAGGTTTAAACAGTGTCATATTTACAAACCAGAAAATGAATCTTTAAAGAAAATATGAAAAATATTAAAAACAATATGACTGTGTTAAAAGTCTTCAGATTATTGCTAGATAAACAGCATTAGACTCATACAGCAGTTGATTTAAGTGTGTCAATATATACAAATACTTTTTGTTATACTTAGTTTTTTATGGGAAGTATACTTTTATGAATATAAACACATTGTTTTTTTGTTAAATATAATTGTGTTTTGAAAATAATGTGGACAGGATAATTTTAATTTTGTTAATACGATGAAACCAATTTTTTGGTCAATGTATCACTATTTCAAAAAATATATATTTTAAAATGTTTTAGGGCCTCCTTTAAATTTTCAAAATTGTCCCATTTTAACAAATATTTAATGGTGAATCTACTTGTAAAGTGCCTATATAATTATCTACAGAATGATGAGCTATGAAATACGACCATTTAGAAATTGTAGGCTTGTCATTTTATAAATGATGTTAAAATGGAAGTTATCTTTTGCTTAATCACTTACCTCTAGTTCTATACAAATACAAATTTTTAAAAATACATAAAATTTCAGTATATGACTAAGGAATTAACATATTATCAAATAACAAGAATGCATACAAACATTATATACGTATACCCTGGAGATATTGCAGGTTTGGTTCCAGACCACTGCAAAAAAGCAAATATAACAATAAAGCAGCTCACCCAATAGTTCTGGTTTTCTATTAAAAAAATTGTATCAATTTGGAACATAAAAAAAAAACCATACTATAAACTATGTACTAATATTGTCTAAAAAACAATGTAATTACCCTAGTTAAAAATTATTTATTGGTAAAAATGCTAATCATCATTTAAACCTTTAGCAAGTCCTGATATTTTTGCTGGTCTAAGTTCTGCCTCAATATTGATGGCAACTGACTGATCAGGGCAGTGTTTACTCAAGGTTGGAGTGGCTGTGGCAATTTCTTAAAATAAGACAACAATGAGGTTTCCCACATGGATTGACTTTTTTTCATAAAAGATTTCTCTGAAACACATAGTGCTATTCGATAAAGTTTACCCACAGTGGAATTACTCTCAAAATTGAAGTCAGTATTCTCAAACACTGCCAGTGCTTCTGCTTTTGCAACTATGTTTATGAAATATTCAAAATCTTCATGTTCTCATTTCAACAATGTTCACAACATCTTCACTACCAGTAGATTCCATCTTAAGAAATGACTCTCTGTTCTCAAGTTCCATCATGATATTACAGCAATTTAGTTACATCTTCAGGTTCCATCTCTAATTCTAGTTATCTTGCTATTTCTACCACATGTGTAGTTACTTCCTACTGAAGTCTTGAACCCCTCACAGTCATCCATGAAAGCTGGAATTGACTTATTCCAGACTTCTGTAATGTTGACATTTTGACATCCCATGAATCAGGTGTTCTTAATGACATCTTGGTTGGTGAATTCTTTCCAGAAGGTTTTCAATTTATTTTGCCCAGATCCAGCAGAGGAATCACCATCTATGGCATCTATAGACTTAGGAAATGAATTTCTTAAATAATGAGACTTGAAAGTTGAAAATACTCTTTGAAGTATTGAAATTAGGTCAATTACTCAACAATGGCCTCTAGGCGTCCAAGTGAAAGGTAGAGTCACATTTCTCTCACATAAATCAAAAGCTAGAAATGATTGAGCTTAGTGAGGAAGGCATATTGAAAGCAAAACAGACCAAAACTGGGCCTCTTATGCCAAACACTGAGCCAATATTGGCTGCAGAATGAATGCCATGATATGAATCGTGAAAACAGCATTAATTTCCATGTACACATCCATCAGAGCTCTTGAGTGACTAGATTTATTGTCAGTGAGAAGTGAACAGTGTTAGGGAATCTTTTTTTTTTCTGAACAGTTGGTCTCAGCAGTGGACTTAAAATATTCAGCAAATTATAGGCTTGCTGTAGGCTGGGTATAGGCTGGGTGTGGTAGCTCACACCCAGGACTTTGGGAGACCATGGTGAGAGGACCATTTGATGGCAGGAGTTTGAGACCAGCCTGATCAATCTAACAAGATCCCATCTCTAAAATAAATAAATAAATAAATAAATAAATAAATAAATAAATAGATAGATAGCTGGGTGTGATGGTATGTACCTATAATCCTAACTACTTGGGAGGTCAAGATGGGATGACTGCAGTGATTTATAAGCTATCATAGTGCCACCACACTCTAGCCTGGATGACAGAGCAAGATCCTGTATCTAAATAAATAAATAAATACTATAGACACAGATGTGCTGTCATCCAGGCCTATTTTTAAATTCCACTTATAGAGCACAGGCAGAGTAGATTGAGCATAATTTTTAAGGGCCCTTTGATTTTAGGAATGATCAATGAGCATTTGCTTAAATTTAGATTCACCAGCTGCATAAGCTCCAAAAAGAGTAAGCCTGTCCTTTGAAGATTTAAAGCCAGACATTGACTTCTCTCTACCTATCAAAGTCCTAAATGGCATATTTTTCCAATTTTTCAATTTAAAGCTCTTTTCATTTACATTGAAAATCTATGTTTTAGTGTAGTCAATCTTCATCAATTATCTTAGCTAGATCTTTTGGATAACTTGCTGCAGTTTCTACATCAACATCTGCTGCCTTATCTTACACTTTTATGTTACGAAAACAGCCTTTTTCCTTAAGCCTCGCAAACCAACCTCTGCTAACGTCAGACTTTTCTTCTGCAGTGTCCTCACCTTTGTCAGGCTTTACAGAATTAAAGAGAGTTAGCACCTCACTCTGGATTAGGATTTGGCTCAGGGAACATCATGGTTAGTTTGATTGTATCCAGAGCACTCAAACTTTCTCCATATCAGCAATAAGACTCTTTCTCTGTTTTTATTATTCTTATTAATTCTGTGTTCACTGGAATATAGTTTTAACATTCTTCAAGAATTTTCCTTTGCATTCACAACTTGGCTCAGTGTTTGGCATAAGAGGCCCAGTTTTTGGTCTGTTTTTGCTTTCAATATGCCTTCTTCACTAAGCTCAATCATTTCTAGCTTTTGATTTATGTGAGAGATATGTGACTCTACCTTTCACTTGGATGCCTAGAGGCCATTGTGGAGTAATTAATTGACCTAAATTCAATATTGTTGTGTCTCAGGGAATAGGGAGGTCCAATCAGAGGGAGAGAAATGAAATAATGGCCAGTTGGTGAAGCAGTCAGGGCACACACAGCATTTAACTATTAAGTTTGCTGTCTTATATGAGTGCAATTCATGGCACCTCAAAATAATTACATTAGTAACATCAAAGACCACTGATCAGAGATCACTATAACAGATATAGTAAGAAAGAAAAAGTTTGAAATATTGCAAGAATTACCAAAAAGTGACACAAAGCCATGAAGGAGCACATGCTGTTGTAAAAATAGGACCAGTAGACTTGGTTGATGCAGGGTTGCAAAACCCTTCAATTTATTAAAAAAAAAAAAAAAAAAAAAAACAGTATCTGCCAAGTGCAATAAAGCCATACACTATAAAATGAGGTTATTTCTATATTCTTTACTCCGGAGCAATGATAAAGCATTTCAAGCAATTTGGAAGAAATGTGTCATGAAATAAAAGCTTTTTATTTTGAATTGTCTGCCCAGTAATGTAGAACAGGAAGTCAGCAGCACTACAAAAGCAGTTGACAACTGAAAATGTAAAAGCTGCAGTTGTTTACCACTAAAAATTTGCATGACTCTATGATGAGAACCGTTGAGAATTTTAGGTTTCCAGATCAATGTGTATTTCACTGAAGAAAACAGAATAAGAAAGAAAAAGCAAAATAAGAACAAAGACAATAAAAACAACTTTGAAATTCCAAATGTGAACAGCAGAGAGCTTTGGGAGGAACTGGGAAGATTTGATATTTCTGCATTAATTATGGTTGAAACAAAAATGGCACTAAATTTTCCTGTGATGTTTGAAGGTTTTAAGTCTTTCAAAAGAGAAGTGAGACAGATTATTACCAGAGGATATTGAAATGACAGGGATGAGAAGAGAATGGAAATTGAAATTTTATGAAAGTCCAAAGTCATTGTAGGTAGAAGGAAAGCTTGAGAGATTAGTCAAATGTGTGTTATTTCAGGTGTCAATAGGATCTCCGAAAGATGAACTCCATCTTTCTGTTGGCAATTCAGGGAGGGAACTGCATTAAGAGATAAGCGTTCACTGTTCACACAGAATTATATGAGAAACAATAGGAATAAAAATTGATGGGAGGAGAAAATGGAGGGGAAAGAACATAAGGGAAAGTATCAGTTTGGGGGAACAGTACATTAGAGAGTTTGAGAATGAACCTTTGAAAGCGATAAGAGACAATTAAGGCAAATGTGCTTCTTGGGGTGAGACTAAAACATTCATCTTTGCATCTTCTGAGCTTGAAACATTATTAACTAGGAATAGAGAAAATGGATGAAGAAATCTAGGAGCATAAGGATGAATATTATAGTAGTACAATGTCATTCAAGAGATTTTGGGCTAGAGAAGCTCAAGGCTATAAAGAAGTTTATATTTGGTCATGGTGAAATATTACTAATAACATGAAGGAATTAGTAAAGGACTTTGAGTTGTAGGCAGAGAACAATGGCCTTGAGAAGCTAATTTTAGTATGAGAAAAGATGGGACGTTATCCTTGGTTCTCACTTTTTATGTTGCCATCTAGAGTTCCTTGGAAATTTATTAATAAACAGGTGAAGGGTAGATTTGAGTGAGAATTCAAGCAGAAACCTAGGAGATTGACTGCTTATTTTTTTGTAGTAGTCAGTCAATTTACTGGTAAATAATGACAGTATTGCTTGCAATATTGAATTGCTGGATGTAGGAGAAGAATACAAATAATTCCAAAGTCTGAGTCAAATAAGTAAATATTAGTCACATGCTTATATAAATGCTTCCAAAATTTCCCATTGATTATTTATGAATAAATGAGAATTTCAGAATTTCTTAAATGGCATAGGTGAACATTTTATGAGATCTAATGGAAAGTGACTGTGGACATGTTTATTCTAAAGCAGGATATTTTGATTTTTTTTCTGTATATATACACACACATGTTAAAAAATATTTGCGGGAACATAGTAGGTGTATACATTTATGGGGTATATGAGATATTTTGATGCAGGCATATAATATATAATAATCACATTAGAGTAAATAGGCTAAACATCACTCAAACATTTCTCCTTTCTTTCTGTTACAAACAATCCCATACTCTTTTACTTATTTTTAAATATACAAAAAAATATAGTTGACTGTAGTTAGTCTGTTGTGCTATCAAATACTAAATATTATTCATTCTAACTATATTTTTGTGCCCATTTACCATCCCTACTTTTCCCCACCGAATACCCTTCCCAGACTCTGGTAACCATCATTCTATTCTCTTATCTCCATGAGTTCAATTATTTTAATTTTTTTAGCTTCTATAAATAAGTGAGAATATGCAAAGTTTGTCTTTATGTGCCTGGCTTATTTCACATAACATAATGACCTCCGGTTTCATCTATGTTGTTGCAGATTACAGGGTCTCATTCTTCTTTAAGCTGAATAGTATTCTATTGTATATATATGCTACATTTTCTTTATCCATCCATCTGTTGACAGACACATAGATGGCTTCCAAATCTTGGCTACTGCAAGTGCTGCAATAAACATGGGAGCGCAACACTTGCTTCCTTTCTTTTGGGCACATACCTAGCAGTGGGGTTGCTGCACCATATGATAATTCTATTTTTTTAGTTTTTTGAGGAACCCCCAAACTGTTCTCAATAATGGTTGTACAAATTCATATTCCCATCAAAAAAGTACAAGGGTTCCCTTTTCTCCACAACTTGCCAGCATCTGTTATTGATTGTTGGATAAGAGCCATTTCAACTGGGATAAGATGGTATCTCATTGTAGTTTGATTTGCATTTCTCTGATGATCCATGATATTGAGCTCCATTTCATTTACCTGTTTGCCATGTATTTGTCTTCTCTTGAGAGGCATCTATTCAGATTTTCTGCCCCTTTTTAAATCAGATTATTAGATTTTTTTCTATTGAGTTGTTTGATCTCCTTGACTATTTTGGTTATTAATTCCTTATCAGATAAATAGTTTGCAAATATATTCTCCAATTTTGTGGGTTGTCTTTTTACTTTGTTGATTGTTTCCTTTGCTGTTCAAAATCTGTTTAAGTTGATGTGATCTCATTTGTCCATTTATGCTCTGGTTGCTTGCGCTTGTGGGGTATTACTCAAGAAATATTTTCCCAGTCCAATGTTCTGGGGAGTTTCCTTAATGTTTTCTTTTGGTGGTTTCAGCGTTTGAGGTCTTAGATTTAAGGGGTTGATCCATTTTGATTTGAATTTTGTATATGGTGAGAAATAGGGATCTAGTTTCATTCTATAGCATATGGATATCTAATTTTCCCAGCACCATTTATTGAAGAGACTCTTTTCCTCAGTGTATCTTCTTGGCACCTTTGTTAAAAATGAGTTCACTGTAGGCATGTGGATTTATTTCTGGGTTCTTTATTCTGTTCTATTTTCTATGTCTCTGTTTTATGCTAGTACCATGCTGTTTTGCTTACCATAGCTCTGAGTATAATTTGAAGTCAGGTAATGTGATTCCTCCAGTTGTGTTCTTTTTGCTCAGGATAGCTTTGGCTAGTCTCTCTCTCTCTCTCTCTCTCTCTCTCTCTCTCTCTCTCTCTCTGTCTCTCTGTATGTGTGTGTGTATGTGTGTGTGGTTTCATATAAATTTTAGAATTTTTTTCTAGCTCTTTGAAGAATGTCATTGATATTTTGATAAAAATTGCATTGAATCTGTAGATTCCTTTGGGTTGTGTGAACATTTTAATAATATTGATGCTGTCAATGCATGACCATAGAATATATTTTTATTTTTTGGTGTCCTCTTCAATTTCTTTCATTATTGTTTTATAGTTTATATTAGAGAGATTTTTCACTTCTTTGGTTACATTTATTCCTAAGTATTGTATTTCATTTGTAGCAAGTGTAAATGGGATTACTTTATTTATTTTTTTCATATTGTTCACTGTTGGCATATAGAAATGTTACTGATTTTTGTATGTCGATTTTGTATTCTGCATCTATACTGAAATTATCAGTTCTGCTAGTTTTTTGGTGGAGTCTTTAGATTTCTCCAAATATAAAATCATATAATCTGCAAATAAGAATAATTTGACTTCTTCCTTTCCAGTCTGGAAAGGAAGCCCTTATTTATTTCTTGTCTGATTGCTCTAGGAATAATTTCCTAGAATATTTTGCCTTGGGTGTTTTTCCCTAGGGGGATTTTGGAGCAGCCATATCAAAACAACAATAACATGTATTTCATTAAAAGGAAATCTCTTATTTACATTTTATGCCTGAGCTCCATTCTTCTTTCTGAGCCTCCATGAATCTCAGAGAAAGCTTAAGTGTCAAAGATGGGGTGAGATGCTCCTGTGTGTATTATTAAGAAATAATACGGAAGAAAGTTACAAAGGTTATCAGACCAGATGACCACATTTTAAGGTCAAATTGGCCTTAGCAAAATTTCACATGCATTGATTATTCATGGGCAATTAAATAACCCCTTGCCCAATATGACTGGTTTTGTTGATTTTCTCCTGCTTGCCTTAAGGATTATCCTGAATTCCCACAGTCTGGATTAGGCTGCAGTGGGCCTAGCTAAGTAATGTGGAATAGCTTTTGTTGTTTCAACCAGGTTTTCAGATCTATCAGACGTTGTTTCTGTAGTGAAGAGAGCAATTATAATAACCCTGGGTTGAGGCCTTTTCTCTCAGATCAAGCCTGGACCTAAATGGATTTAGGTTCCATTTAGGAGGGATTACATTTCTTTTTTCATTAAGTGCAAATACTGTGGGCAAGATGGTAATACATTTATTTATTAATAGCTTGGTAGATTACATGTTATCAAGGTATGAAAAACAGAATATTTGAATTATAAGGGAACTTAGTAGCCTTCTAATTCAACCTTCCTCCTAACCTGAGAACATGTGTGACCTCTCATTACCCATTATGAGTACTTAATGCATGGGTAGTCACAATTTTATGAAGATACCTAATCATTATTTCAATGGGCCTATCTGTCAATGATAAATAAGCAATAACTGCTTATTGAGTCATTCAAAATTAAGAACTTCATTTTGGCCTATCTGGGCTCTGCAATGAACTATCAGTGAAGGAAAAAGGTTGAAATCAGAAATGAACCAGTGCTCTAGTGAGGAAAGGCCAAGGATTCCATATCTAACTTGAATGTTGGGATTTAGTGATAATTTAATGTGTAAGAAACACAGAACTGTTACAGATGGTGGGAGAATATGACTAACAGAATATTTCACTTTTGCCATATTAGAGTAAGGGGCACATGTGATTTCCAGGTGCCCTCCCATTCATGGGTCCTGTATTTCTGGATTTCAACAACTGAGGATGAAAAATATTTGAAAAAATCAATAAAAAACAGCATGCAATAATTAAAAACAAGTAAAATGTAGTTTAACAACACTTACATAGCATTTAGATGATATTAGGTATTATAAGTAACCTGGAGATGATTTAAGGGATATGGGAGGATGCACATAGGTTATATGCAAATACTATGTCATATTTTATCAGGAACTGTGCATAGGTTATATGCAAATACTATGCCATTTCATATCAGTGATCAGCATCTGTGGATTTTGTTGTCTGTGGGAGGTCTTGGAACCAATACCCTATGAATAGGGGATGGATACCAAGGGACAACTTTATATTCTTTTGTAAGGGAAGGGAGACTTTCTTTATTGTCTGAGTGATAAATTTGAGTCTATAAGGTAAACTGACAGCAGGCAGAGTAACAAGAAAAACAGTATACACATTTATAGTGTGTCTGGGGGCATCATATGACCAAAAAATGATTACTCACAACCTCAGCGAGATCTAGAAGCTTATATATACCCTTTTCTTTGGGGAAAAGCAAGAGAGGATGTAGCCAATCTAGGGGACAGTAAATGAATTTCAGAAAGATGAGTGGGCCCTCAGAAGAATATGTGACAGCCTGTGACAACATCTGTCTGGATGGACATCTACCCCAGTCACCATTCCTGTGATAGGAGTTAATCTTTCCTGATTGATGAGATTTCTAGGCAGGTGATTTAGGACAATTACATTTTTTTCCTTCAGAGGAGGCAGAGGGTGTGACTTTACGTAAATAAGCAGAGTTCAGGGAAAGCCCCTTCCTGCTTGTGCTGTTACCAGGTGCTCGGAGTTTGAAGTAATCAGCATATCAAAATGGCATATTTTGAAGTGCAATTTTCTGAACTTCACTTTGATTGTGATTAATGTTATCATTCTTATTTTATCTGATTTTCTATTTGTGTCTCCATTTGCTGTTAAAAGGTTTTGCATTCCCAGTGTCTTCCTTTTATCGTATACAGTATGCCATGTAGAATTCATTTATCCTTATGTTGAACCAAAATTTGCTTGTCTTCAATACAACTCTTAGGTACTAATTTTGATGATAAGCTTACAAAAATTTGTAATGACCCTCCTGAGATTTCATTGCTATAAGCTAAATGCCTTTTTTGAGTGCATGAATAAAATATATACCAAGTTTCTAGACTTTTCAAATTATGCTTACTGAAGCTCTTACCTCTTTAAAAGCAAAAAGCTGTTTCAGATGTTAAATTTCCAGTACAAAGTTAAATGCAATGATGATAACTTTACTATAGAAGTCTGTCCTGTTTAATCAAGGAGCAGACTTCAGGACTTTCTCTTGATGACATTTACAGATGTGCTAAATAAGTAGTATTAAAATAATATGTGGACATGGTAAGTTTTTTGTTCCACAGTTGCATTATGTTGCTACATTGCAAAGGAACACTTTAAAGGCTACTTGAAATAAAATGCTGTTAAATTTGTTGACTACCATATTATTTGAGTTTATGGCTGCCTGTTTTTTAAGGTATACTGTGCCAACAATCACTTCATTATAAATTCACAGTTTGAGGAATGCGGAGTACATTAAAGAGGGAATGTACTGCTGCTGAAGTTAATGGAGAATTTCAGATTTAATGAAGCCTTTGCAGTTTCTGGAGATATGTGATAGATTTCACCAAAGACATTATTTATAGACCAGCTTTTCCCTTAGCCCAAGCTCAGATGCAAAATTTGAGGATGAATCTGCTTCTGTTAAACAGTATCTCCTTCATGAATTTCTCTCAGAGAATATAAGATAATCTTGAGGTGTAATTAAAATTTTGGCAAAAAATTCTAAGAGTGGACAATTAATGGTCACTGTGTATATATTTTCAATTTATCCTCTGACTTGGATATATTCTTTTAGAAAACCAATGGCATTATGCATCTTAATCTATTACCATTTTGGCTAATCACAATCACAAATAATAGGTAAATTACTTCTAAAATAGCCAGTTTTATAACTTATACATACTTGAACAGTAGTTACTTGATGAAAATTTTCTTCATTATATTCAAGATTGTTTCTGTTATAAATCCTTTATAGAGTTGTTCAGAGTAATCCTCCACAATTACAAAATTGTACAGATAAAACACCAAAAAGATAATTGCTGGAAATAGGTATTACTGCTAAGTAGAATATAATATGAAAGTTTCCTTTAGCAATGAAATTTAATATTTTGATATTGATTATAATCTGAATAAACAATGCCCTTTGTGAAGCAGTATTTTACCTTCTTTTTTGCAAATAAAGAAAACTTTTATTCATCTTTAATCTTCCACCATTTTCTAATTCTCCATGATTGCTCACATATATCATTTCCTTGGTGACATGGAGCGTTTTATTAGTATCTTGGGATATCATTCATTTTTGTCTAGAAACTTAAACTCTTGGATATATTTCTTCATGTAACATAAAAAAAGATTAGGAGATTTTGTTGAAGTCCCCTTTTGTTTT
>NW_016819871.1:193273-196081 GCF_001698545.2 Rhinopithecus bieti | reverse complement strand
TGTATATTTAGGGCATTGATTGTAGTCTTGGTGAAAAAAAGCAAAGCAAAGTAATACAGAAAGTATGTTTTTTTTTTAAGTTTATAAGTTAATTGGCAGGATAAGAAATGTGTATCAGTAGATTGTTAATAAAACCTAGTCAATTCTAGAATTAATTATTAAAACATAATTCTTAAATGCCTGAATAAAGGAAATTAGTAGAGGCTTATGATATTTTACTACTTGAGCATGTAATATTAAAATAATCCTGTTATGTCTTTGATAAAGTTTTTATTCTGGTCAAGCAAAGGAAAAGATAAGATGTATTTTATCTAGAATAAAATACTTATTTGGAAAATCATCTTGTGTCAAGATATATACAAGTAGATGATTAGTAATATATTTACTAGTAAATATTGGATTAACATATCAATATAATCTCTTAGTAAAAGGATTAATATCAGTCTGAAAGGCAATTTCTAGTGGAAGGTCTCTTTTCTCTGACCTATCCATTATAGCATTTTATATGTTTATTACATGAAGACATTGAATATATGTTTATCAAATTCACAGATGACACACATCTCTGATGTATTTAAAAAAAAAAAAAATCTTGACACACAGATCAGAACCTAACAAATTACAGTACAAAATAACGCCTTGTCAAATCAAATGAGATACATTTTAATATGCATTGATATTTGTTCTGCACTCAGGCTCAAAACATAAACTGTTAATATAGATAAGGGATAACTCATATGAAGATGATAGGTGAGCAGCAAATTCTACATTAAAGTTCAGCCTGAAATGAGTAGGGAGACTGCTAATTTGATCTTGCAGAAGTGCTTTAGTAAATGCATACTCTCTCCACTAGTATATTCTATCAATACTTACTTTACTACTTTAATATAAATTACTAGCTCATATTGAATAGAGCAAAAATCAGAAATTCACCTTTGCAAATTATCCTTTCTAATGTTTTTTTAGTGTTCTAGTAGCTCCTTGTCTTTCATTGCTCAATCCAGAAATGTACGAGTTAGCCTCCTTTTCTTTACTTCTTTCATATAGTCAATGTGTCGTATGTATTCTGTCAATATAGTTGGAGACATATCATGAAGGATCTTTTAAAAGATTAACAATTTAGATTTTACTCAGTTGGCAATAAACTACCTATTAAAGATTTTATCGTAAGAAAATTTTAGTAAAATCATTTGCATGATTAATGTGCATTCTTAAAATTGTACTAATGTAGAGAATCATAGAGACCGGTTAAAAGGTTAATGAAATAGTTCAAGTCAGAAATGAAGACCGAGAGACATAGAAGAGAGGGAAATTAAGAGGATGCGGACTAAAAACATACATTTGCTGTAGTCCCAGCTACTCGGGAGGCTGAGGCAGGAGAATGGCGTAAACCCGGGAGGCGGAGTTTGCAGTGAGCTGAGATCTGGCCACTGCACTCCAGCCTGGGTGACAGAGCGAGACTCCTTCTCAAAAAAAAAAAAAAAAAAACATACATTTGAAAATCTGTAGAGGATTTTGGTTCAATATAAGTAATATTGTTCTAATAAGTAAAGTATTCCAATCATAAAAAGAACTTGTTTCTGAAGAATTGAACTGCCTTGTTACGAGATCATTTTAAATAGCATAGTATGGTTGGAATAATGATATTTAAGGTCTCTTCTGGTCTGAGAGATGATGATTCTATTATAAACATCATTGGAGACATATAGGATAGGTACATTATAAATTAATAATCAAACCCCCAAGAATACAGGAAAGGAGAGAGAGACAGAGATGTAAAATATTATGGAGGAAATACTATTTGAATTGATAAAAGTGAAATTATGAAGAAATGAAGTAATAGAACTAAGATGGGAAAAGAAAAATCACTTAGGGAATCATCAGTCTTAATTTCTTTGAAGCAAAGAAAGACACATAAGTTTTAGGAGATGTGTCTGGAAAGTCACTTTAGGTGTCATTGTAGAATTTCTAAATAGCCTAGAATTTGGATATCAGGCTGTGATGAGTAAGTGTAAATATAGAAGCTGATTAGAAAGCATTTGCAACATTTAAACCTCAAGGCAAATTTTTAAAAACTTGCTGATTTTAAGTAGCAATGGAAAAAAAGGGATATATAAAATAAATTGCAACGAAAGTACTGAGAAAAATTCCTTTTATTATATATCAGTAGGAGGCCAACTGGAGTCCAAATTTAATGTGGGAAACATTGAGAAAACAAAAGAAAAGAAGAGGAATAGGTTTGGACCTGAATAATTGTTATGCATTTATTTGTAGACTTGTTGAGCATTAAGAAGATGCTGGAAATCTTGAGGAGAAAATGTCTATCAAATAATTATAATGTGACATTGTAGGCTACAGGTAAAGTTTCAAATGGAGTTACAGATTTACAAGTTATTTACATTGTAATGAGTCAAATTGGGTAAAGAAAAACATGGCATAAGTATACATATGTAACAAACCTGCACGTTATGCACATGTACCCTAGAACTTAAAGTATAATAAAAAAAAAATAAAAAAAAAAGAAACCATCATTGAAGGAGAGAGTATGTATGTAGTGCTTAAATGAAGATTACACACAACATTAAAGTATATATACATTTATTTTGAAGCTAAAATACTTCCGAGGTGTCAGAGAAAATGTGCTCTATATTACAGTAGGAAGTCCAATGATATTTTACTAGAGGAGTGAAAGTGGAAGAGTGTCTCAAGAAAGAGGTGATAGTCAACAGTGTCCCACATATTGTGAAGAGTTAAAAATTCAGAAGATGCCTCTGATCTTTGACAAAACTGACAAAACAAGAAATGGGG
>NW_016819871.1:179245-191168 GCF_001698545.2 Rhinopithecus bieti | reverse complement strand
ATTTATTTATTTTTATTTTTTTTTTTTTTTGAGACAAAGTTTCACCCTGTCACCCAGGCTGGAGTATAGTGGCATGATCTCGGCTCACTGCAAGCTCTGCCTCCCGAGTTCATGCCATTCTCCTGCCTCTCAGCCTCCCGAGTAGCTGGGACTACAGGTGCCCTCCACCATGCCTGGCTAATGTTTTCTATTTTTTTTTTTTTTTTTAGTAGATATGGGGTTTCACCATGTTGACCAGGATGATCTCGATCTCCTGACCTCATGATCCACCCGCCTCGGCCTCCCAAAGTGCTGGGATTACAGGCGTGAGCAACCATGCCAAGCCTTATTTAAAATATTTGATAATATTTTACTTCTACTTTAATAATATTTTCTTTTATTCATAATCTCATTTTAAAGTTTTAAAATATAAAGTTTTGTAGAAAACAAGAGACCATATGGAAATAAGGACGGCGAAAAGAAAGCAACTAAGCTTTATGAAAATATACTGTGTGGCAGAGGCTATATGATTTAATACATAAAATAAGTCTAAGAAGTAGATATTATCATCCGCATTTGACAGATGAAAATATTCATGCTTAGAATCAATTTAGTAGAATTTGAGATTTGTGAGATTACTGCTAAGTTACAAATAGAAAGTATTGAACCTATGCTTTAAATCTTAAGCAGTTGATTTCTCTTTCCATATCTGGTTCTCTCGGAAGACAAGGATGGGGAAAAATATTGATTGTTTCATTGAGAAAGGAAAGAGAGCCCACTGGTACAAAATGAACATGTGATTTAGGAATCTTATATCACAGTACCTGAAACTTGGAAACAAGCAATTGGAGCAAATTACTCCAGGACCAGGGAATATTTAAAATTGTTTCTGAGTGCAATTTAATAAACATGGTTTTTCTTTGGCTCTTCACTTTCTACAAGAAATCTTTTTTAAATGTGTGTGTGTGTGTGTGTGTGTGTGTGTGTGTGTGTGTGTTTTCTATTGGTATGTCAGTTTGATAATGTACATTGATTTTATAATTTTGATGTGTCATCTGACCTCTTTATATAATTTGGGTGTTTTTAATCTTATAGCTCTTTCAAAATCATTCATTGACTATTACAAATAAAGTAGATAAACTCAGACCAAGCCTTTTTATTGGGCATTTAGGAACAGCATGGGATATGTACTTATATCATATCCTAGTTCTATGACTTACTTTCTATGTAACCTTGGGCAAATGATTTAGATTCATGAAATTGCATTTCCTAATGAGCAAAATTATGACAAGTATTTACCTCAAGGGATTGTTGAATAAATAGTAATGTACGTATAGACCATCTTAGATATTACTTTCTATTTAGCTGTTATATAATACATGCTTCTTCTTATTCTTATGATTGGATAGAGAGGATATTTTAATTTTATTATAAATGTAATACTTAAAAGTTGAGGTCTCTGCATCATAGCAATTAGAGGATCTCTATTTCCAAGCTTAAGAAACTCATTGCTTAATTTACTACTAAAAGTATGAATTTAATATTTCTAAATCATATATGATAGGAATTGGAATTAGAAGATCACTTCTTCTTAGTTTCATTTGGATTTTGAAAATTCACCTAGAATTAGGAATACTTTAGAAATCAGTCAGTGGAATTAATAGTGATTTTAATAGTGATTTTGCACCACTTTCCCAACACAGATTAACTATGCAGATTTTTTTTTTTTTACTATTACTGCACAGAAGAAGAGTATAATCTCTAGTAGGACTGTTAAATCAATAATAGTAATTCTCCTTTCATATCCCAGCTAAAGGAGGGTATTTTCAGTCAAAGATCCATTAACCTTGGAGTGTACTACAAAGTCAGTACTATCCTTTAAAATTGACATTCTCTGTTTCCTAGGTGATTCTCTGTATGTTCTTTACATAGTTGTAGTCAAATGGCCGACAGCACAAAGAGTGAAAAAGGGAAGGACCAGATCAAATACTCAAGTAACAAGAGAAGAAGATGGGAAGGTAACAGAGTGAATAAAAGACCTAGATACAAAAATTAGCCAGGCATGGTGGCAGGGGCCTGTAATCCCAGCTACTCGGGAGTTTGAGGCAGAAGAATTGCTTGAACCTGGGGGTCGGAGTCTGTAGTGAGCTGAGATCTCTCCTCTTCACTCCAGCCTAGGCAAAAGAGCGAAACTGTCTAAAAAAAGCAACAACAACAACAGAAAACAAACAAAAAAAAAATTGGGGGTGTTAATTCAGTGAAATAAACAGCAGTAAAACCCCAACCTTTTTGCAGTATCAATATCTAACATGTTTGGCAAATGTTTTCAAACAGGGCTATTGTAAAACAAACAAACAAACAAAACCTCATAATCAGCCATGTATCAGGATTTTCCAGAAAATAGCTTAAATAGCAATGTAAAATATTTAATAATGAAGATTTCACTTGGTAGAAACTGAAAGAAATGTATTTTTAAAAAAATTGAAGGCAGTTGAGGTTAGTCAGAGACAAGATTTACTGGAAAAGACAGAAACTGCACCTTGTGATTTTGTTTTTTATGCCTAAGGCTGTACTGTATTACAGTCTTGAGAACAGAAAGCTGCAGCGTTACCAGCCTGGGCTGTCAGAGGACATAGCTTAGAATGGAAAAGGAGCTACAAATTTAAAGGCAAATCGTTTGAGAAGGAAGGATCCTCAGAAGGGATGGAACACCCAAATCTTAGCACAAAATCTGCCTAAAACTTAATCTGACCTAGAAATTATGCATGCTGGTTGAGAAATTGTGCATGCAATTGCAGGGAAACACGGGAAAGCAGCTGTTAGCAACTGTAATAACTGATTGGCGACTTCACCTGCTACCAACCTTATGGGATGCTGCGCTTGGAGTTCTAGTTTAGCTAAATTGACCATCTCTTGAAATAAAATATTATTTTCAGAGACTTATAACAAAATCCAGATTTTCTTTCAATTTATTATTACTATTCATTATTCAATTAAAATTAGTAGCTACATGAAGAAACAGGAAAATAAACCTATACTCAAGAAAATAAGCAGTTTGATAGAATGTGACAATGACATAATTGAAGTATTTATATTAGCACACAAGAATATTAGAGCAGTGACATTTTCAAGGATTTAATGGGAAAAAGGAATATAATGAATACACACAGAATTTAATCTGAACAAATAAATATAAGCCATGAAAAGAATGAAATGAAAATTCTAATGCTAAAAAATGCAGTAACTGAAATGAAAAAAGGAAATCACTGTGTAGGTTTAAAAGAAGATTGGCGGCGACAGGAAATAAAGTCAGTTGAGTTAAAGATGGAACTTTTCTCATGTGAAAGAGAAGAAAAAAATGGAAGAATAATGAGCATGAACTCACAAACAATGCAAGTCATCTAACATAATGTAATTGGAATTCTAGAATAAGATGAGAGAAGAATTGGGGCAGAAAAAATATTTTAAAGGAAAAATAGGTGAAAACTTCCCAGAAGACGTTAATTTACAGATCCAAAAATACAGTAAACACCAAAAATGATAAATGCAAAGGAAGAAAACCAAACCATATATAGATGCATCATAGTCAAACTGCTGAAATCTAAAATTAAGGAGGAAATGATGAAATTACATAGAGAGTGAGAGGATAATACAAATGAAAGTGGAGTTTTCAGAAGAAACAATATAATAATATCTTTAAAGTTAAAGGGATGGGGAACAAAACTAAAAAAACAGCCAAAACACTGTCAACCAGAATTCTGTATCCATAGAAATTATCCTTAACTGATAAAAGTGAAAAAGAAATTTTAGTTAGACAAAACTGAGAGATTTTATCATTAAGAGACCCTTGTTACAAGACATTAAAACCTAAGAGTCTGAAGGAATCAGAATACCAGAAAGGCTTAAAAATAATCAGTGTATATAATGCATATAATCTGGTATGTATATTTTAATATTGCAGACTGTATAGTTTAACTTTGTGGACTGAAAAGATTGTAGAAAAACTCCTTGATATTAAACAGTATTTATTTATTTGATGCAGAACAATGAACAATGATACTTATTCAGTTATATTTGCTTCTCTATTATATTTATTATATTTCTTCTTTTTTGCTCCTTTCCTTCTGTTTTTTTTTTTTTTTTTTTTTTTTTTTTTTAAATGGTATCTCACTCTGTTCCCTAAGCTGGAGTGCAATGACACAATCTCGACTCATTGCAACCTCCACCTCCCAGGTTCAAGTGATTCTCCTGCCTCAGCCATCCAGGTATCTGGGATTACAGGTACCCGCCACCACACCCAGCTAATTTTTGTATTTTTTGTAAAGACGGGGTTTCACCATGTTGGCTAGGCTGGTCTCGACTCCTGACCTCAAGTGATCCGCCCACCTTGACCTCCCAAAGTGCTGGGATTACAGGTATGAGCCACTGCGCCCGGTCTGCTTCTCTATTATATTTCTCATTTGAGAAGATACCATCAAATAATATATTAAGACGTTCTCTTCCATTATATAGATTAGGGCCAAACATATTTCTTATGTTTGTGTTATAAGATAGTCCCTAGTTTTATATTTCAATGCAAGTTGGTTGAAATAGCACTGATTTATTTTTTTACTTTATTTAAAGATCCTTTCCCTTATTCAGAGCATTATATGATTTGCATTTTTTTTAAAAATAAAGGCATATTGCTATTGTTTTTGGTTTTATAGTACGTGATTTAATTTCACAGCGTATAAACTGTAACACTGAGAAGAATGCTGATATTTTGTTTTGGGTGGATAGAATTGCTAAGTCTTACTGTTTCAATAGTTTTCAAGTCAGGCATGTGATTAATGTAGGTGCCTGTTAAAGTGTGTTGTTATTCTTAAATTGATTTTTCACATTTTTAGTTTTATAAGTTGGAACCAATGTTCCACTTGGATTAATTTATCTGTTTTTTCCCTCTGCTCTGAAAAGAAACTGTATGTTTGTAATTAATTAACTTTGGCTATTTAGCAAATGAATTCAAAATATAAGGTTAGCAGGTTAGCTCTTCTATTATCAAAATCACTTATGCCAATCAATTTTGCTTAACAAATTGATACAAGATGAGCCTAATTTTTATTTTTTATTTTTTTGGCTTAGAATCATTGCATAGACTGTTAAGCTACATTCATAACTCTGCCTCCATTATCTTCCTCCATTAGCTTTTATCAGGCCATTGCTTAACAATTGGTCTTTGACATATTGTGCATATTATTAATAGTTATGACATTCTACACTTCAGGAGCCTTTTAGGATTGCTCTAAACTTTCAGGCAGAAGTGGTCTCACAGCAAACCCCTGTATTAATTTATTTTATTTTATTTTTTTACTTGTATTTATTTATTTATTCAGAGATGCAGTCTCACTCTGTTGCCCAGGCTGGAATGCATGGAATGCAATGGCAGGATCTTGGCTCATTGCAACCTCTGCCTCCCTGATTCAAGTGATTCTCGTGCCTCAGCCTCCGAGTAGCTGGGACTACAGGTGCCTGCCACCATGCCCGGCTAATTTTTGTATTTTTTGTAGAGGCAGGGGTTACACCCTGTTGGCCAGGCTGGTCTCAAACTCCTGACCTCAGGTGATCCACCCACCTTGGCCTCCCAAAGTTCTGGGATTACAGGCATGAGCCACCATACCCGGCCCAACAGCTCGCAGTATGCAATATGGATATTAGGTAGTAATCAATAGGTGGCTAAAATGAGAAATCTATGCTCAGTAGAACAAGATTTTCTTATAAATCTCAAAAACTTTTAGATAATCATCTTAAAGCTGGGTGCCAACATTATGCCAATCCTTGTTCTCTCTTCTCCCCTCCACTGCCCACTAAGCAGATGGCTTCGAGCCCACAGAACTGTGCCCTGCTCCACTCCACTAATGACCCTATTGTCAGATCTCTTTATCTTCTGGGGACAATGTCACCACTAGGAATTGTGTGGTTTACAAAACACATAAAAAGCCCTTTCCCGAGAGGTGAGAAAAAACTGAACTCCAGCTCAGGCTCTGCTCTTTATGGGAACAATTTTGTTCCTATATTTTTTTTAGCCTGGAGGGAGAACCTTTCTCCAATTCTTGCTGGGCCCTCCATATGGTTTAGCTATGGGCCATTCAGTGGGCACATGGGATTTTGGTATAATAAAAACACTTTCTATTTCTTACAGAATGCTGCAGTAAATTAATAAGTATATTAACTAAAGGGGTATCACCTACCTTGGAAAGGCAAGTCAGTACATAAGACACTGTCATCAGAATCCTTGACAAAGAAAGGAAGAGCTGAGCATCGTCATATCACTATACTTACAGAAACTCGAAATGACATTTATTCAAAGTGGCTGTGATACAAAGCAGGTACCATGAACTGGCCTTATTAGGCAGCTCCCTGAGTAAGCTGAAACTCAGAGGAGAGAGAAAGGAACTGACTTGGAGTCTAAGATTTTGGTTAGATGATTTTGCTTTTATGAGTTTGGCTTTTTTATGGATTGATTATATTTTTGAGTTATAGTGAACAAGTAAGAATGTTTGCTTTTCTAATTAGTCCTCATTTTACAAATGTGCAATGTTTTCTACAAAAGTAAAAGCTTTTCAGAAAACAAACACACCATACACATCAATTACACTAATTTCTCCAAAGCTTACTCTGAACCTGGCATGATTCAGAATCGTGTCCTCGATGCAGTAGTTCTTTCCTTAGAACTCAACATCTTAGCTGTCAGAATTCCCCTGAACTCATTAAGACTCATTTGTCTCTGTCAGTGACATGTTCTCTAGAGTCAGTTCATGCCACCTGCTTTGTCTCACAGCCACTTTGAATAAGGGCAGTTTACAAGAGAAAAGAGAACCTATTCCTTGGAATGTATTGTATCTCAAGGAATTACATAAATTTTTCTTCACAAAGTTCTATTTGTAAGGAAAAGTGCAGGTTAAGCACTGCCTAAATAAATTAAATGGTGCATAATAAAAATATCCTTTCTATAAAAAACTCAACTCAGAATACTGTACACTGGTTCAAATGAATATAGTGCAGAGATTCTGACCACTGTCTTTAGCTGAAGGAAAACAAATACTGTAGGATAATCTCTTAATACTCAGTTTAGAAGTGCCTTAGTACCATATGTTGTGATGTAAATAAACACATATAAAACTCTGATTATTTGCTTTAATTTAAGGGTAGATTTTGCCTCATTCCAAGAATAGATGATAGAATGAACATACTTAAAGCCATGTTACATAGTTATAATTTCTCTCAATTTAGTTAAAAAATTGACTGTAAATGATTCTTATGTTATAATTGGCTATATTTTACAATAACAATTTTTTAATAGCTTAATATTAAAGGTTAGAAATCACATTATTTTCTAAAATTATAGTAAACTAACAAAAATGTCCCATCGAAGGCTGCTAGAATGATCAATGTTATCTTGAAACATTTTTGTCTGCTCAAACATAAAAGCAATAAAATATTGTAGCTTCACATTTCTATACTGTAGAACATGACCACAATTGTTTTAGACTCTGTTTTATTAAGAATAATAAGATTTGTGGTCCTTGCCTTTGAAGAGCCTACAGTCTAGTGGAGTAAATTGTATTTAACAAATAATTAATATGAGGCAAGTGCTAAAAATCATATGAACAAAGTGTTATGGAAACAGAGGAGAGAGAGAGTAATTATGACGAGGAAAAGCATCTCAGAGATGTCTTTTGTTTGGTTGGTTGTTTTATTTTTATTTTTGAGACAGAGTCTTGCTCTGTCGCCCAGGCTGGAGTATAGTGGTGTGATCTCGGCTTTCTGCAACCTCTGCCTCCTGGGTTCAAGCAATTCTCCTGCCTCAGCCTCCTGAGTTGCAGGGACCACAGGTGCACACCGCCATGCCCGGCTATTTTTTTTTTTTTTTTTTTTTTAATTTTAGTAAAGACAGGGTTTCACTGTGTTGCCCAGGCTGGTTTCAAACTCCTGTGTTCAGGCCATCCGCCCACCTCGGCCTCCCTAAGTGCTTGGATTACAGGTATGAGCCACCATGCCAAGCCTCAGAGATGTCATATTGGAACATATTAAAAAAAAAAATGTCAGAGCCTACAAAGTAAACTACAAGATGAAAGCTATTCTAGCACACACAAAAAAATCAGAATGACAGAATTATATGCTTGAGGTACTGGCAAGTGTGTCTGGCAGAGGGTCCATATGATGAAGAAAGGGCAAGATCAATAAAAGGGGAAGGGAAGTAGGGGCTACTTACGCTGCACAATGGCTACTGAATTGTATTCTGAGGACAACAGAGGGTGTTCTTTAAAAACATGGGACCAGTAGAGTACCAGGATCAGATTTATGGACAAAGATAACCTTGAAGGCATTACAAAGACTCAATAGTGCAATAGCAACAGAGGAGTCTGAAGTGAGCAGAGTCCCCTATTTCAGTGGGAAGGCTATTTCAAAGCCCTAAACAAAGAGAGTAGGAGTAGTAGAAGGAGGAGGTATGAAAAAAGAACAGAACAAATTAGAGAAACATTTAAGAAGTAGGAATAACAGTGCCAGTTCAAAGGGAAGAGTCAACAAGAAGAAAAATTTATCAGGGATTATTCAGTTTCACTGTTGCCATAGATTATTTATGTGAAACAACGGAATTTGGAGTAGAAGTAATGATACAATGGTAAGCATGACCATTATTGCTATTTTTTATGTGATGATTTTTTTTTGTGTGTGTGTGTGTGTGTATGTGTGTTAGCATTTCTTTAATTTTACATCAAGAAACTATAACCCATATTTCTTGGCATTTATATCCAAAATTCCATTTTTAGAAAAACCTGTTGACAACTACCACCATTAGTCTTTTTGTCTATCCTTGCTTCTTTTCCCAGCTGTATCCAGGCTGTCTGGGTAACTCCTGTTGTTGACTTGTTATTAGCTGTGTGACCTTGGGAAAGACATGGAAATTTGTCCATTCTGTCATTTATGTTACCTGTCAAATGGTTATGTTAATGATAGAATCTACCACACAGAGTCAAGTGCAAAATTTAAATCAGTTAACACGCAGGAAGTGCTTGTTTATTCACTTTTTGGAAAATGGAAATTAATTAAAGTTAAACTTTATTATTTTCAAAGGTCCTTACTATGAGCATGAAGAGTATTCTTTATATCATAATTATCTTGGAAGCCAAGAACCTAAGAGGTTCATTAGCTAAAATTTTACCCCAAATTCTTGTTCTTAGAATTCATATTAGGATTCTGTAACTGTGAAACATCATGAAATGCCTAATGTATACTCCTTACTAATTGTGTAATAGCCAATAGTTTTGCCACTCAAAAGCACCATTTATTTAAAAAAAAAAAAAAATCTAGCTTGTTCCAAACAGAAATAATTGGGTAAAATTAGAGATGCCAATTTCTTTAGAGAATAATTTCTTCTCTACACAGAAATATTTACTTGTTCTTTCAAATAGACATACCTATTTTTCACTCATCATGTTAAAATGCTCCAAAGCACTTAGTATGTGAATATATATAAGACGATCATTTCCCCAAAGCCACAAAGTAACATATTTAAAAATTTAAATTTGCTCAGGTTTACTGAAAACTAATGTCGTGTTGCTGTTGTACAATGTGACTTAAAGCAGGCTTCTGTTTATTTTTGTTTTAGTGTGTTCAGTGCTGTATAATTTACAAAATGTTTTCAAACATGAGTTAAGCCCATGATTTAGGAGTGGCACCTGATTTGCCTCACTACTCTGAAAAAAAGAGCTGAGAAGCAAAATCCTTACCTGGTTACAGATTCCATAATCACTGGAGTCAAAACTCAACCCAAATACTCTGACTTTTAGGTCAGTCTTGCTTTGTTTGCAGCATTTTGTACTAATTCATCTCTATTATGTTTGTTAACAGAATAGACATAGAAATACAGATAAGAAGAAATTAAATATGTGAAGAAACAGGAAAATCCAGAAGCACTCTACATATCTGTATTATGAGGAATCTAAAATAACCACAAAATACTGCAAAACTGTCACATCTATAATTTATCACCTTTGGTTTGGGAAAATTTGGCAAATTTGTAGAAAATATTAAAGATAAACCCAGTTTTGAAAACAAAGAAATTTATAATTGATTATTTGCAATTGATGGTGCTGTAAAATTGCAAAGTAAAGCTTCTTAATGAAACATCAAAAGTGATTGACAGCTGTGGGGAATACTAGATTTCCTTAAGACCTTAACTTTTCAGAAAATATTTATGTTCATCTGTTTTTAAATTCAAGTGGGTACTTTTCATTTTGTGCATTTTAATTCGGTATTCTGCCAAAGATGCCATTTTAATTTAATCAAAATGACTTGGTTTCTACACACTCCTCATTTCTAGATTTTTCCAGAGTCATCATTAATTTCTAATGCCTTCCCTGCAGATTACACAATATTTCCTTATTACTTTGATATATTTTAGGTGAGCAAGAGCCTGCTTTTCAGATAAAATACATCGGACAGACTCACTATTAGAATAAACCTCCACCGAGAACTTATGCTAGTTTCTACTTAATTGTTTAATGAAATCATGAAAATTAGGCTTTACCTGGTCTCTGATTTGCCTTCATTATTTATTATTTACCTAATTACGGACTAATTAACTCATAAATATTGAAAGAATAAAGTGGTGGGGTGACGGAGGAGACAATGTATTCTACTTTCCTTTCAGTTAGTGTGTAGTAAAAAAAAAACGTGTTTAGGAAAGGGGTTCTCGGATGCATTGAACCAGATAAAAGCAATATGTTAATACATCACAGTGAACATCTTTTCTTCTTTATGCTGAGTGAAAAGGATCTTTAGAACTTTAAAAGCATTAATGCCACTAGAATGAAGGGGAAAATATCTGCTTTTATTTTAAAGCTCAAAAGTAGATGCCAGTCTTTACTGTGTTTTAATTCATTGTAAGAGTAGGATATTTCTTGCCACATTTGTCTCTATTAAACTTTTGAATTCCATAAAGCTAATGGCAACTTCACTAAATTCTACTTGTCTTTACTTTCTTAATCATGCCTGTGATCTTTAATTATTTTGCAATTAGATTTGCCTTTAGAACTTATACTTTCAATTTTAATGCCATGGTCTATATTTTTCTTATCATTGAGACTCAAAAATCACATGCAAAGACATTTTGGAAGAATTATCTTGTCAGAGTTCATAGATTTTGAAGATAGTGTGGGGTGTAAGGCAAAATTTGGAAAGACAATTTTGGGGGGGTGTCTTTCTGTTTTCTCTTTTGGAGATTTTGCTTATATATTTTAAGATTTATTAAGCAGCATGAGCTTTTGGAAGGTTACTTCATCTCCTTGAGATCTGAATTCCATATTGATAAAACTGGTATTATGATGTCTGCTTTTCCCTTCTCTTAAGTTTTCCAAATAGCCAAAATCAAAATGAAAATTATTTGTCAGAAGTGATATTAATCAAAATACGTATCAACCAGTAAAACTCAACAATGAAAACTAGTTGGTTTATAGTAATGGTGCATACAGGCTACTAGACAGCCCTAGGGTGAAATGCTTACTATATAACTCTGAAACACTAAACATATGAAATATAAGCTATTAGTTATATTATTCATAAGATATTCATAGATGAGTCTCAGAACAGAGAACCTTAATTTATAAGTACACATCAGTAATAGTGGGATTTAGGGAAGTTAGGTCAAACAGATATTTGAAGGAAAAGTATTCTTCCAGAATATATTATTGTATCAGATTGCTTAAAAAGTTCATCTTTTGATCTACTATGTTTGAGAATACTCTGAGAATAGTTAAAGATTTTCATTGCCTACCCTAAATTTACTTACAAGATTAAGAAACCAGAGTAGCCCTCCTTCTATTGGTAAAGAAATAAATGGAACTAAAGCAAACTTACTGATTTTATTTTAATTTAATATTTATTTTCCCCTAGGACTACAGAG
>NW_016819871.1:140552-178994 GCF_001698545.2 Rhinopithecus bieti | reverse complement strand
TATATATATATATATAAAATGTAGCATGTTCTCTCTGCCTTCAGTCCCTCACATTCTATTTAGAGGGATAGATGAGAAAAGAGACATTTAAAATGTGAAGGAAGCTTCTGGGCTCAAAAGAAGAGTGTCTATCTCAGTCTATGTAGGAAAGGACGTGAATGTCAGTGTGTATGAGAGAGACAGAGACAGAGAGAGACAGAAAGAGAGAGAAAAGAGAGAGAGAGAGAGAGAGAGAGAGAGAGAGAGAGAGAGAGAGAGAGAGAATGAGAATCATGGGCAGAGAAGGAAAGAAAGGAAAGATTTCTGATAGACAATTGAAACCCAAGTTAGTTCATAGACATTTTAATTCACTTCCCTTTCCTTCTTTGCAAATTGGAGGAAATAAAAGGGAGCATACCTCTGTGTGGCAGGGGTAATTAATCTGATAACATGCTATAAGCTTCTGTGACTGAGCATGGTAGCTTGGCTCAGAACAGACCAGAACCTAAAGCAAGAATTACAATATGACGGTAAATGTCTGAGAAGGAAAGCTCAAGTGGACTGGCAGTACAGGAGAGGTTGACATGAAATCCCCAGCTCTAAGCGCAAGGAGAAGGAAATCTAGCTTACTAGTTGCACTGTATATCTGAAAGATAGGAGCAATGGAAAAACCAAAATAAGTGATATCTCTAGAAAAAAGGATTTCTCCAAACCCAAGGTTCAGAACAAGTAGCTATCTTCAGAACACACTTTAGCTGTGTCAGTAGGCACAGATGGGACAGGAAACTAGTTTTGGATAGAGGAAGTAGTGGGATTGGGACAGGTAAGAGACAGAGAGTACAGGACCTGAAAGTCACCAGACAGGTTATCAGGATGAAAAGTGCATGAAGGCCGAAGGCCAGTGGCTGAAACTGGAACCAGTGTGAAGTAAACAGTGGCCACTCACTGTTGTCTCCCAGGGAGTTTAGCCAAATCTCCCTTATCCTACCTGTGCAAGGTAAGCACTAGTATAGAAACTTGAAGGAGGAGCTCAAATGACCTTAACAGTGGGAAACATGGTTGACAAAAACTAGGAATTAAAATCTGCTATTTTATAGTAAATTTTTTGATTTACTGAAAGTTAGCCGACATGTCTTAGTCAATCTGGGCTGCTCTAACAGATTATCACACAGTGGGTGGATTATAAATAACACACATTTTTTTTTGCAGTTGTGGAGGGTGGGAGTCTAAGATCAAGGTGCTAACATGGTGAGGTTTTGGTGTGGGGCCTATTTTGGCTTGCAGACTGCCAACTTCTCACTGTATTCTCACCTGGTGGAAAGAGAAGGGGTTAGAAGGGGTTAGCTCTCCTTTTTTTTCTTACAAGGACGCTAATCCCATTATGAGAGCTCTATCACCTTGACCTAATTACTTCTCAAAGCACTCACCACCTAATACAATTGTATTGGGTGTTAGTGCCCCAACATATGAATTTCAGGCACATAAACATGCAGTCCCTAAGAAGATGTAGACTAAATATTATAGTGAGCATTGGGGCAGAGCAGTGTAGCAGTGGACTTAAACCATACCATATGTAGGTGACTAATTCGGTAGGCTGGAGAAAATCAATTACTCTCTCTCTCATCATCCTATTTCTCATTTGCAGAATGGAGCAATAATGTTTACTTGAACTTAGTTTGAAGTAATCATAATTTTCAACATTTAATTTACTTTTTATTTATTTATTACTTCTTATTTTGTTCTTATTTAGAATAGAATTTAAAGAAGCAATTAGATTCGTACAGATGTAATATATTAAATAGTATATAAAATATTTCTTTTTATATTCGTTTTATCATTATACTCACTTGATGTCAATATTGAACCATTTCTAAATTAAAGGCAAAATTAAATGTTGCCCAATTTTCTTTGTATATTCATTGCATACAAAGATAGTTTTCTTTTACAAGTTTAATTTCATATAAAGAAACTATAATAATTCATATGTTTGCTTTTTAAGGTACGACAAATCTTACCTTGATTAAAATTAGCATACTAAGTGTTCATTTTTTAAACAATTTTTTTCAATTTGCTAATGAAAAGAGACTCACATTTTAAGGATTTCTACTAAGTCAGAGTATATTTTAGATAAAACTGCAGGCAATTTAAGCAGGATTAATTTTTGCTTCAAATTACATTTCCTTCTAAATTATGGTAGGAGTATAGTACTGATGAATGTTTATATGTTGAGATTGATGCTGAGGGCATTACTGTGGTTTCATTGTGCACAGGTTTGAAACTCAATGCATAATTTAATACAAATCAGTAAATCTGACGTTAGTTTTTCAGATGGTGATTTTGAACAAAGGTTTTAATGATCATTTCTATAACCTATGAAAACGATCACATACATTTAATTATTTACACAGTAAGATTAAGTGTATAGCTTAAAATGAAGCTGAAGGTAATAACAGCAAAAGTTAATTCTGGATATGTGACTTTTTTTAACAACTTAGGGGAATAAAATTAAAATACTGTTAAGAAAGTAAATTTCTGTATTTTAAAAAAGAATAAAATCAAGGTTTCTAACTATTGGTTATTACGTAAGATACATGACTATTAGGTAAGAAACAGAAACATACAGTTGAATAAAATTTCAAAGTCGTTTATAGTGTTTTAAAATTTAAGAACAATTTAAACTGAGTAAATCAATCTCATCCATAACCAGTAAGACTCTAGAATATTCTTAAAACCTTCTGAGTTTTAGTTAAATTGAAAGTCTTTACCCTAATGCTCTGTAAAATTATTCTACCAAAGATAATAATTCCCTTACTTAATAACATAGCTGATTAATGATTAGTGAAAACTCCTGGGCTATATCTTTGCTGATGAGTTAAATTATAATGCTGTTTAATATTTAGACCACATTAATGGAACTCCTTCCTGTTATGGGTTAATTTTATCCCCTCCCTGCAAAAGATATGGTGAAGTACTCAACCCTGGTACTTCAGAATGCGACCTTATTTGGAAATAGGATCATAACAGAGGTGATCAGTTTAAAATGAGGCATTGGCATGGGACCTAATCCAGTATGACTGGTATCCTTATAAAATGGTTTGATTTGGATACAAAGACACAGCTGAAAGAAGGGAAGATGAAGTGAAGAGACATAATGCCATCTACAAGCCAAGCAATTCCTGAGTCTACCAGAACCTAGGAGAGAGGCATGGGACAGATTTTTCCTCACGGACCTCAGAAGAAACCAACCTTACTGATACCTTGATTTCAGACTTCTAGCCACCAGAACTGTGATACAATAAATTTCTGTTGTTCAAATCTATCTAGTTTATGGTACCATAGCCCTTGGAAACTAATACACTTTCTCTGTGGCTTCCTGTTAAGTTTGGTCAATGGGAGGTGCCAGAACCTAGGAGAAAAGAAGGTTGGAAGGGAGTTCAGAGCCTTTGTTTTCTTGGTTCCCTCTTTGCAAAGAGGGCTGGTTTCACTCTCCTTTAGGGTGCTCTCTCTCTCTATTTATCTTCTTTGGATTCTTGAAGCTCTCTTTTCGTCTCTTCAGGTCCAAGTATTAAAGGGCTCCCTGATGGTACAAGCCTCAGAGATCTATATCATCTCTTACTAACTCTTTCCCAAACCCTTTAAATAATTAAAAACAAACAAACAAACAAACCTCTTTGGAAAGTATCTGGTTTGCATATGACATGCTTTTCTTGGCATGGCCATGACTGATACAGCATCTCTCTTCTAAAAGAAACTTGTTTATCCTTTATGCTACTACTGTACATTGTACATATGATAACACTTATATTATAATGATTTGCCTGAGTAGTATGTCTTTTCATCTATAAAGGAGTTCCTTGAAGGTGGAACTTATTCTCCATTGTAAAACCAGCACCTTATACAGTCTCTGCCATAATGTAAGTCCTCAATATATACTTATTGAATGAATGCATAGATGAATGTTTATTTTTAAGATGCTGCTATATACTGCCTTGTCCACAAAAGATAAATTTTGGATAGTTAATAAAATAAGCATCATAGAATAATATTAAAATTAATACGTAAAGAAATTCAAAAGATAATAGGGTCAGGGAAAGAAAGTGAATGTGAAAATAAGATTAGTACATGAAATATTATAATTTACAATGTACTGGCACTAGGTGGATGACAAATACAGTTCTGTGCTTTGTAATAGACAATGGGAAGACTAAATAAGACAAGTTGCATAAATCAGCGTCTATAAGTTAAATACAAACCAATTACTAGGTGATGTACACATATTCGAAAGACTGAGACTGGAGCAGTTGCAAATATTAATTTCCAGTGAATCCCCATGAAGAGATAAGCATGTCATGCAATGAACAATGCTTTCAATATGCTCCTACAGATAATTAAAAATGAATTTCATAGGAAGTTTTTGTGCCATATTTCATATGACCAATGTAGTAATGCCCAAATAATGTTTAGTAAAGATTACTCCAATGGGAGCAGGCTAAGCAAAACAATATAGATGAGATGCTGTGACAGAATGGACTAACTGAAGCACACATATGTGAACTGCTTGTACTTTTGATAATATATCAATGCCCATAATATCTTTATTCATAAATGTTATACATAAATATTATTTTTATCCACTAAGATTTTGATCAGTATTTTGTGGCAATGAATTCAAGTCTTACAGGTACTAAGAATGCAGATAACTATTGTTAACTCTTATGGTAAACACATGTTTTTATAGATAGCCAACCCAATTATTAGGTAAACATCACCTATAAATATTTTTAACTACCTGGTTAAATTTATTTTACGTTTAACAAGTAAGAGCTAAAATGGTTATATACATACATACATTAAAAATGAATTAATACAGCAAGTTTGTAAAAGACAGAAAATAAAATTTTCCTTTTGGTCCCTCCTAGATTTTCCAAGACAGGTTTCAATGAATAATGAGATTTTGAATCTATCTCATTATTCATTGAAATAGCTGATATTGGAATGAAAGGCATTATTGAATAAACAGTTTTTAAAAATTGATGTGATAAAATCTGATACCCCACATACATTTCTTTTTATTGATTGAAGGGGAAAACATGTCAGTGGGAAGTAAACACAATACTCACTGCTTATCCTTTTGAGAAAACTACACATTGCTTTTTCTCAAAATATTACAAATTCAATATCACAGATCCCAGCATGTAAAAAGTAGAACTACTATGGCCTACTTTTCGGACTTATCTACTAACAAATTAGCAGGCCTCTAGAAAGGACAATGTGTGTATGTTTGTCTGTTTGATTTAGAGTATTTCCTATACTTATCAATGTAAACAATAAACATAGTTTTCAGGATCCACAGGCTTCTCTCAGTCTTACCTGATCATCTTCTTGAACTTCTTATAATAGTGGTCTGTGATCTTCTCATTATCTTGATTAGTTAGGAGGAGAAAATTCAGATTCTCATTTCCCAGTAGCCAGACTTTTTTTTTTTCCTTCAAGTGTAAGCATTAAATTTCTTCTAATAAAATTGGCTCTGATTCCTATAATTAATATGGCCATAATTTATGCTACCATAACTTGATTTTGATGGCCCTCTTTTTGTTCTGAGAATCAACCACCAGAATGGTCTTAGTGCCCTCTGTGAAAATTATATATATTTGTTTTAAATTTTATATATTTATGTATATATATATATATATGCATATTTTATATGTGTAAAAATACCTTTTATATCAGTACCTTTGGGCTGCTGAGATCTTATATGAGGGCATTTTTAAACTTTTTTTTAGTTTGGATACCTCCGTCATTTTCTGGACAGTAATACAGTTTTCTAATTTCTTCAGCTTTACGTTTTGCTCCCCATGTGCTAAGATTCCCTTCCCTCTTTTCAACAAATTACTGGCTGAAAGTACTTCACAATCTAACTATATTCTTTCTGTTGTTTTCTGATGAATAATGATCCCCAGGATGAATTTTTCATTTGTTCTAATCTTTCTTCACATGCCGTTTTGATTCTCTTCAGCCCCTGAAGGGATTGTCCATAAAATGGTCTCTTCCAGCAGGGTCACAATATTTACGTCCTTGGGCCTTCTCAGGCTGCGCATATCTTAGGTTTCCTGCACTCTAAATATAACCTGCTTATCTCATTCCAAGTTCTGCTTATCTTACTCAGACCCACAGTCATCCCTGTGCCATCAGGAGATTTTTCCGAGTAGCCAGCATGATCCTGCCAGTCCTAGGATCAGGCTGCCACACCATCATGCCCAGGAGCTGACATCTTGAACAATGTGGGGAGACAAAATTTGTTTACTTCAATGAGATAACTAATAAGTTAACACATCTATAATATATGGGACATCATATGAAGAACATCATAATTTTAAATCCATAATGGACTCTGGCTCTACTAAGACGGAGACATGAGTTTAAAGAGAGGCCCGTCATACTGCTAGGTAGATATAGAATGATGGAATACCCAAAAACAAAGTCAAGATTTTGCCCACAACAATTTAGGGTCTACTTTGATGCAAATAAATGATTGATATGCCAAATGTTCTACATCATAGACTATGGTTTCAGTAATCTGAAGTGATGTAACCTCTTAGTAAATGCTCTAAAATAAAGTTGTTTCAATCTATCACTCTGGGCAAATTAATAAATTAACTTAGAGTTTGCATCTTTTAGCTGTGAGCCAGTTAAATGCGAAATGTCGTCAACAACAATTGATTGGTTCAATTTTAACGTTCATTTATCCGAAATTCTTATTTCTGACAAAATTTAAGAGGGTGTATCAGTAGATATTGCAGTGGACTACATACAACAAGTAACTTATATTACAGTAGCTAAAAATTGATTTTTGATTTGCTTTTTCCAAATAAAGAGAAGTCCAAAGATAGGCCATAAGAAGCTGGTATAGGGATAACATCATTTCATTAGGGATATTATCATCTCCTTTTAGCTTTCTTTGCCCCAATTTTCAGGTTGTGGTTCTTGTACTTATTTTTTCAAGATCTCTGCTGTAATCCAGTTAGTTTTTTCTTCAAAAAGAAGAAAATATGAAGAACCAATGGTAATAGGGTATAGACTATTTGAGTCAGCCTCCTTGGAAGCTCAAAGCCGATACTTTGACTGACATCACATGGACATTTCTATTTAAAAGGGTGGGTGAGAAATATAGATTTTTATCTGGGCAATGTTCTGACACCAATGAAATCATTTTTTTTTTTTTTTTTTAAAGGGAAAATTGGGAATACAGTCTCTGCAACAGAAGATCAGATTTGAGGCTATGTGATAATGTATATTTAGGAAAATATCTTTTTGTATTCTACAATATGAATGTATGTACAAATATTTATATATGCATATGTGTGTGTACATTGGGGATAGTGTGGGGATCAAAGGAAAGCATGAAACAAACTCATCCAAAAGCAGAATCAATTTATTAATAAAGAAGTAAAAAGAAAGAAATAGTATGAATGCCTCATGAAGTAGTAAATTAGTTCAAAAATATTCAAGTAAAATCTGGATGTTTTTTGTCATGAGTTTCTTACACTAAATACCCTAAACAGGTTTCAAATTAATTCCATGAACATTCACCAAATGTGTATTCTGTTCATGGCTTTATTGAAAAGGGTTCCTCTACAGGTGGATTCTGAGAGATGAGTAGAAATTCCAAGCCAAGGCAGGATGAGACCAAGATCACTTCAGTGTGGTCAGATTAACAAGCAAGAATAAATTTGGGGAAGGTTGGTTTTTGGGTAAAGAACGTTTAAACGTTGAGGTAGAAATAAATGTAAAATTTTTGAAAAATAGAATTGGAACTAGTTATACCAGGTTTTGAACTCAGCAAGAAATTTCGTCCTAGTTTTTATTTGAAAAGTAGTCCTTAAAGGTTTTGAATTACATGATCAAGTCAGTATTTTAATAAGATTTTCTGGCTACAACCAGATTGTGGGATTGGAACAGAGAAATATTGGAAGAGACTGTTTTGGAGGTTAGTTTCATGATTCAAATAAGGGATGATGGTGGCAATAATGAAATATCAGGAAAGGCAGTGCAATGTATTTGAGGTAGAATTTTAAAAATAAGGATACTATTTCCTAATAATGTTAAATAATAGCATTATGTTTTCAATCAGAATTCATAGGATATATGGATATATAAATTGTTATGGCTTTTCTAAACTCAGAAATTAAGGAGAAGAAATTTTGATAAATTTCATTAAATGTATTCTAAGACTGTCCATTGATCTTAGGATATTCCCACTGTTAGCCTTTCTTTGACATATAGTTTCTATCCTATACCTTTCAGGGAACAATTAGCAGGTGAAAACTTATCAGCAAAGAAAATAACAAGAGGTTGATCAGTGCTTGATGTTTTCTTCTTGTCCCTTGGTATCCCTTTAATTTTGGACAGTTTATGTCCTTTTAAAAATGTTTATCATTATGGAAATTCTTGCAAATTTCTAAATTTCATGTATCTACCTTAATGTGGGTCTGAAATCTATGATGCTTTATAGATAATGGGGCTATAGCTACAGTCCCCAACTTTTTTGTCACCAGGGAGTGGTCTCATGAAAAACCATTTTTCCACAGTCAGGGGTCAGGGGATGGTTTCGGGATGAAACTGTTCCACCTTAGATCATCAGGCATTAGATTCTCATAAGGCTAACATGCAACCTAGATTCCTTGCAAGTGCAGTTTACAATAGGGTTCACGCTCCTATAAGAATCAAATGTCACTGCTCTTCTAAAAGGAGACAGAGCTCAGGCCGTGCTTGCTCACCTTCCACTTACCACAGGCCTTGCAACCCAGTTCCTAAACAGTCCAGGGACCACAACCATTCCGGGCCTGGTCTATATAACTACTTAATCTAGCTTTGATGGTTTATACCTTTGAATGGAGTTTCCTTAATGTAGGTAGGAATTATCTTGATTCTATAATTTATCATGAGGAAAATGTGGTTTTTACATGTCTTTCATACCTTCCTGCACCCCTCCTTCCTCTTTAACATCATATATACTTTCCCATGAGCTCTCATTCCAGGCTTCTTCAGAATTATATGCATTATAATTTTACATTTTGTTTTATCATAAATAATTCCCTTCTCTAAAACAGAAGTAGGTAATATATTTGATTCACTATTCTTTTGCAAAATTTAAATTTCAGTTACTTTCTGGATGTACTTATGTTTACTGGGAATGCCAAAATCTAGGGGTTTTGCCATATGTGTATTGTGCATATTAATGCCCTATGGTTGTCTCTGAAATATAATCGACATTATGTTATAATGTTGTGTTTTTATGTCTCTATATTTCACCAGATCTGTACATTATTAAAATATGGAGATATACTTTATTCATTTTTAAAGTCGGGGTCTGGCGTGAGTTGGAACTTAGTAAATGGTGTTGATAAATAAATACTTTTTTCTGTTAAATATTACTTCACTCTATCTAAAACCTCATATTTGCCTTTCATTTCCATCAAGTTTACTTGTTTACATTTTGCTAAATCAAGCTGCTTTACTTTAACTTGGTGCAACTGGGTAGTATTTCTAATCACATTTTGTATTTTCTCTTATCTTCTAAATTCCTCTGTATGATTCAGAGTATGCTTATATAGAATCTTTCCAGCAATGTAACCATGGCTACTCTGGAATTCAGTGCCACACCTTGACCTGGGCATTGTCCTCTAGAGTAATATTTTTTAAAGAAAGCCAATTCAACAAATAAATAAATAAAAATATTCATAGGGCATGATTAAAAAAAAATATTTTCTTAGAAAAAAGTAGATTATGTAATCTGCATTTAAATTATTGACTAGATGATTACCAATAAAATGATACTTTTATACATACTAATCTGTTAACAACTAGTTAGGTCTGAAAAGTAGCCCTATAGGGCCAGCTTTCTAATATTTGAGCCTGAAATTAGTTAACCCCTTAACTAGAAAAAAAGTAAAAAGATAAGTTACATCTGACATAAATGCTGTTCAACTTGTTTTTTAGCACTTTAGACTGCATTAACCATATCATATTCCAGAAGACAGGATCACTGGGTTTTCAGAAGACATTAAAGTGTTCCTAGCAAATAGCATTTTGGAAAAAATTATTTTGACTAGTAGAATATGTAAAATGAAGTAAATATGATTGAAACACTTTTATTCTAAAATTTATGAGAGTTAAAATAGGGTTTTGTAAATAGAAAGTGATGATAGAAGGAGTCCATCTAGAAAAGCTGGCTAGTTGCTCACACAGAGACTTACAGGATGGTAGTAAGTTATATAAAGATAAATAGGGCCATGAACTAAATAGTACTTCCTTTTGTAGAACTTATTATATTGAGCATTATAACTTTTCAAGTAAACTTTTAATTTGTAATAGTTTTATATTTGCCAGAAATGTGTAAATATAGTTTTCATATTCTGTGCATAGTTTCTTCTATTTATTAACATCTTACTCTGATACATCTGACAAACTAATGAACTAATACTGATAGATTATTTTAACTGAAGCTCACACTTTTATTAATATTTGCTTAGATTTTAGTCTAAAGTCCTTTTCTGTTCTAGGATCCCATCCAAAACCACATTACATTAAGTCCTCATGTCTCCTTAGACTCCTTTTAACTAACATTTTCTCCGACTTTCCTTAATTTTTATGACCTTGACAGTTTGAATAAACTAATATAGAAAATGTCATTAAATTAGAGTTTGCCTTATTTTTGTATTGTTACAAAGGAGTTGTAAGTCTTTGGGAGAAAAGCCACAGAAATAATAAACCATTCTCTAATAGAACATTCATATCAAGGGTACGTTCTCTGAATATTACATATCATTGAAGTTAACCTTCATCATCTGGCTGAGGGTGTGCTTCTCAGATTTATCTACCATAATGTTTCTCTTCTTCTCCACTTACCATGGAAGGAAGTCACTACATGCAGCTTACACTTAATAGGTGGGAAGTTTGCTCCCTCTTCTTTAGGGAGTGTATCTATGTAACTAATTTGGAATTCTTCTGCACAGGAGATTTTTCTTCCATTTATCTCTTGATTCAATCATTTATTTATATTATAATGGACTCATGGAAATGTATTTTATACTTTGACTTATATTCTAAAAATACATTATTTATTTTGTTTCTTAACTTGTTTCATTTTTGGCCATGGAGAGCTCATGGAGAATGGCATTAGAAACCATCATCTAAGTACTGGGTATACTCACTGCTACTGGAGGTGTTATTAACTTTTATAAAGTTAAATATTTATCATTAACCTAAACAACTGCTTACATCATATTATCTACATGATGAAATTCAAACTCCATTAAAATGGGAGAAAGAGATTGCTAATTTCCCCCAATTTTTATTTTCTATTGTGTTCCCTTTAATAGGACCACTAAATATTAGCTGGAGATGGACACCAATAATAAACTCAACATTTCTAAGGTCCCTCAGAGTCAGATGCTATTGAGGATGGGATATAACAGATATCATTAAGTAACTTTTTTTGTTCTTAAATGGAGGAGACATACCCTTCTACTCCTTTCTTCTTTTGCCCACCTGGAATGTGGATATGATGACTGAACACAGAGCAGTTTGACAACATGTTAGAATCGGGTCCTCATTCTTCAGTTAGTCATCACAACAGGACTGGGATGCCAAAACTTAAACAAGAGAGGCATAAAATGTTCTCTTCTAATCATTTTTCATTTAATATTTCCTGTCAAATCACACTCCAGCCTAATTCTATTTGGTATACCCACTTCAGATGATTATGTGTTCCAGACACTTATCTCTAATCAAATAAAGATTTATTAAGCATTCCCTGTGAGCCAGACTCTATAGTAGGAGCTAGGAAGGAATTTGAAAATGAACAAGTTAACAAGTCCCAGCCCTACTGAGGTGATATTCTAGTCATATAATAAAATGTTCCTGAACACTCAATTCAATTATTGTGTCATACGCGTATTCATGCTTTTGAAAAAAAATGTTCTTCTTATTAACTGCCTGGAAATCTCATAATTGTTTAGGAAGACTCATCTGAACACTTAGCTTTTGGGGGAAATTTTCTCTTATTTATGCATATGGTGTTAGTCGCTCCTTCATATATGCTTCTGGAGAACCTACTACAAACTTTCAATCTTGACATCAAGTCATACCATTTTTTGAATAGACCATAAGCTCTTGAAGACAGGTTGTCTTTTCATTCAAGTGTTATTATGATTTGCCAAAATGATGTCGGATGTGAGGTATTTGGTATAATTCAATTTTTTTAATTTATATGGATGGTATTCCATTTGAGAGAGGATAATTTTAGTGTCTAGTATCTGGGGAATTCCTTCTACTTATTCAGGTAGCAGGGGATCTAGGTTAATGATCAGAAGTTTCCGTGATGATTTTTGTAATCAAAACCACAGCTTTGCTGTATGGCCTGAATGGTGTTTGAATGAGGCCTTGTGGGGCCTGAAGAATAATTACTTGTTCCACAACAAAATATATTTCAATGATATTCTTTAAATTCTAAATTGCATCTTGTTATAGTGAAAAAAATTCCCTTGAAAATATTCCTAACAGTCACATACCGGATATATCTGTCAATAGCTCCAACATAGCCAGTCTCTCCTCTCAAATTAGAATGTATCACTTTCTCCTAGTTGAACATGAGTTAACATAATTGGATTGAGTTTTGAGAGCTTTTAAAATGAAGTCCTATCTTTAAACGCTGGAATCACACATGGCCCACTGAGATGCTCCTACTGTTGGAGGAACACAGAAACTGAGAAGATTCTGAACTTTCATGAGTGCAGCTCATTCTCAACCTGCAGCATGTGGGCTTCTTCTGCACTATTCAAATGCTTTTTTTCCCTTTATTTTTATCTCCTCCTCAGCCTTTGAGCATATATACTTGAATGTGTAAGTTTATAAACACATATCATCTACTTTATCATACAGCTTTACATAACCCAAGGAGCCTGAATGTGTCTAACTCCCAGGCACAACCAAATCTCTTGAGTTACTTTCACCTCTGAGATATTATGTGGCAATCTCTCTGCTCTGCTATGAGGTGCACTCCTATTTACAAATGAACAAGATCAATTTAGCAGAAAATGATACAATACTGGCATGTTAAACACCAGCCTTACCAGTAATCATTTGTAATGATCAAAGAAGGAAGCTTGTTGTGTATTAGTCATGTTTAAGGGACTTGAAAGTAAGGAAAATCATTATTTTACTCATGTGCTTTGGGCACGGTAAGAACTTAGTAAATATTTGCAGACTTGAAAATAATAGTGGTATTTTTTTACTAGCAGGCTGAATAGTAGGATAAAGTGAATTATAGCAAATAAAAATGATGATGAAAACCATTTGTTCACCAGGCTTTGTTTGGCTTTCACAAGGTTTCAACCTGAAAGCCAAACCCTTGGGCACAGCTTTGTGGTTTTATCGGTTATTTTATCAAACTAAATCATACAATATAGCCTACTTGCATCATCTGTTTCAAATGTATCCATCATAAATTTAAAACAATCTTTTTTATTAGTAAGCTTTATATTATCGGTTGATATTATATCACAGATATTCTATATAGAAAAGTATGACTTGAAATGAGAATGCTTGAAAATGTCAGTTTTTTCATTGAGGGTGCCCTGAGTTTTGAAGTTTTTCAGTGGCATGATTATAAGTAGGACATACCCTTTATCTTTTTCTTTCCCTATTTTTTCCAATAAAAGAGTGCCTAATGTTTGAGTATAGAAGCAGAGATAATGCTGAATATTTGAGGAAATGTTGGTGAGCTATCTACTGAAGCTCACCATTAGCTTTAATTACAAACAGGTGAAATTTGTGAACATCGAGATTAGCCTGGATTGTAAAACAGGTGATATAATCTAACTCCTTATGGTTTTCCAAAGTAAGATACAGTGGCCTTTGGGAATTTTCTGTAATCATATTTGGAGATTGGAGAAAAGCATGATGACCTTTTCACATACATTTCCAGTTCAATATTCATCACATGAACCTTAAGAGTTACTAATATTTCTATTTACCAAAATCTTTCACAGTAGGCTTTTAAGCTAAGATTAGAATTCATTGATTTATATTGTCCTTTATTTTTCAGTGATTTTGTTTATGGTAAGCTGCCTTCTGTAGACAATGTTTGTGTATATATCTGATAATCTTCAGAATTTATAGAATTAAAATAAGTTTTTGGTGAAATTAAGATAAGATGTATTTTCCTGCACACACATAAAGTTATACTATATGTCCTTTTAAATCAGAAGCTTATGTAATGGTTTTTAACAGAGAATTAAAATTAACTAGAAAATGCTTACCTTTATATTTATTCAAATACTGCTGTGGCTATTTAAGGAATTACTGCAGATTTTTCATTAAGAAGAATTTCCAAACATTGATCTAACGCGTTTGTTTATAGCTTATCTTTCTAATCTTTCATTAAGAAAGGCCTAAAAACTATCCTTTATCATTTTCATAATTTGATATTCATGTAATCTGTGGGTCACCTTCTGACCATGTGTGGGTGCTCCTTTATTCTCAATTTGCAGGCTTGAATGTTTCTCATTTATATATTATTATTTCTCTTTGAAAAGGATGTTTATTGTATCTTTGGTGAAGCTGTTTTATTTTTTCCATCATATTTTAGTGAGACCTTGGAACCATTACAAAATCTCAACAAGAAGCATGAAAATGGAGTGTGCTTTTATTCTTTTCCCATCCTGTCATAGTCCTCTTAGCTGCTGCTATGGCAACAGACTGGCAACAGTTGTAGAGGAAACCATGCTCAGACTAAGGCCAGATGGAGGGAGTTGGTGCCAGTGGCAGCATTGCAGGGAAACTGTGTATAGCAGTGATGAATTGGAACTTGGCTGTGTTCCTCTCCAATAGATAGGCAAGATGGAAAGGGAAGAAAAAGGGCAGAGACTATGGAGTACCACATAAGCTGAGCAGTCGTTCACAGGATTGTGGTCCATGTTAATGGGAAATCTAAATTTCCTACCTAGTTTTAAAAAAATAATATAAAACATGCTAATGGCTATGCACTATTAAAAAAACAAGCTTTGTGACATCATTTCTGTTCTAATTGACTTGCTGTGAACCATTCCTTCTACAGATTAATATTGTATTCTATCCCTCTAGTCTTTCAACTAATGACCCCCTGAATTCTTATTATTAACAGTATACAGTATCGCTCTTTACTGTTGCTGGTGACAGTGGAATTTTTTTTTTTTACATTAAGAAATGTCACTTTTAGTATGCAGGTTTGAGGCTACTAAATGCATAACATTTTGGTTATAAATATATTAATGATGTTTCTTTAGAGTTAACATGAATTTCCTATTCTCAATGAGCTTTTATGATAGAATAATCAAGATTAATATCAAATGAATAAAAAGAATAACAAATGATTTAGTAATAAAATTCAGATCTCTACACAGAGCCGTATTTTAGGCAAACAATTTTCCTGAAGGAGAGGCTTTAAAGCTTTTCCTAGTCATGAATAAAAATAGCAATACAAAGCAAAATAAAACATTAAAAAATACATGTGAGTGGTAATTTCCTCTCTTATTGATGAACTCAGTTTGCATTTGTGTTTGTCATTTTTATTTTTATTTTGTAACTCAGTTTGCATTTGTGTTTTGCATTTTTTTTTTTTTTTGAAACGGAGTCTCGCTCTGTTGCCGAGGCTAGTGCGGTGCGGGATCTCAGTTCACTGCAAGCTCCGCCTCCCGGGTTTACGGCATTGTCCTGCCTCAGCCTCCCGAGCTGGGACTACAGGCGCCCGCCACCTCGCCTGGCTAGTTTTCTGTATTTTTTTAGTAGAGATGGGGTTTCACCATGTTAGCCAGGATGGTCTCGATCTCCTGACCTCGTGATCCGCCCGTCTCGGCCTCCCAAAGTGCTGGAATTACAGGCTTGAGCCACCGCACCCGGCCGTGTTTTGCGTTTTTAAATTTTTTGTTAAATTAAAAAAATCTGAGAAAACAGAGGTACAGACATGGAATAATATGGTCAGTTGTTATTTAATATTTTGATGAGGTAACATTACATTTTCAAGAAATTTTAAATGGAAGACCAAATTTGAGGTGGATTTTATTTTCTAAATTGCTGGTATGAGTCATCTGGTAGATGGTATCTCTGATTTAGCTGACAGATAAGAAAATATGGTTGTTTATAGACTCCCAGGGTAAAGCATGTAAGTTGTCTTAAGAACATATGCACTTGAAACATGACAATACCATAGTTAATTTCTGAAATGTTTCTTGGGTCTTAAACAAGAAAAGTCATTTTACAATCTAAGTTTGAGACATATTTTAGCAGATAAATGCAATCTGTAAAGTTCTTTTTATTTTTATTGTGAATTATATTTATCATTTATCTAATATAAAGAAGAAATGCCAATTTTATTTCATTCTAGTGAACATAACTATTCTATCTTTGTTACATCAGCAAGGAGAGGACAAGAAATATTGCACTTGAAATTATTTAGATTTGAATTTACCAAGACATAATGATACCTTTATTTTATCGGGATAATAACGTATGGAAGCAAGCTTGATTAACTAATGTTCATTATTTCTGATAGGTCCCCAGGGTCATATCAGACTAATGAAAAATAATATCAATATTTGAAAATGATAAAAATATTATGAATAGCCTCCAACATGGAAGTGTGTGTATATATATATATTTACATATACCTATATGCATGTATATTTATACATGAAAATATATATAATAATAAACTAAGCTTCCATATGTGTATTTTCTAGTTGGCATTTTATTTTTTAACTAAATATATATGCATCCAGTTTTAAAACATTTCTAATGAAAACTTAAAATGTCTTCAAAATAGAAAGAATGTTATAATTTACCCTTCTCCAGCTTCAATATTTTCAATGCTTGAGTATTCTTGTTTCATCCATTTAAAACTCCCCTCCCCATATGTTTATAAAATAATCACAAATAGAAAATAATTTAATTCTGAAATGTTTGAATATATAACTGTAAAAATAANTTCTAGTTGGCATTTTTATTTTTTAACTAAATATATATGCATCCAGTTTTTAAAACATTTCTAATGAAAAACTTAAAATGTCTTCAAAAATAGAAAGAATGTTATAATTTACCCTTCTCCAGCTTCAATATTTTTCAATGCTTGAGTATTCTTGTTTCATCCATTTAAAAACTCCCCTCCCCATATGTTTATAAAATAATCACAAATAGAAAATAATTTAATTCTGAAATGTTTGAATATATAACTGTAAAAATAATAGGATTTAAAAAAATATAAAAATATGTGCCCCAAATAATTAAGAATACTTATTTATTTTCATCAAATATTCAATGTTAAAATTTTTTGGATTGTCTTTCTTTCTTCAAAAAATTTAAAGCTTTTTTCTAATTAGAATATAAAGATGCATTTTAAGTACACTTTAAGCTAAATCTAGAACTAAAAGCAATCTCTGTCTCTCTGTGTCTCTGTTTCTTTCTTTTTCTCTTCTTCCCTGGCTATTTATTTGTAGAGATACCTACTCATTTGCCTTTAGAGTTTCTCAAGATCCGGAGTTGCTAACTTCGAAATGTTCCTCTTTTTCCTTTATTTCCTATAAACTAATAGTGAGATTCAGCTTTGTTTTTTGGCAAGACTATATCATAGGCGGTGTTGTGTGCTTATATCAGGGTGTTGCCCTATCTGTGATGTTTGCAGCCACGACCAACATTTATTATTTCATTAAAGGTTGCAAAACAGTGATATTCTGACTCACGTGCTCCTTCCTACCTAACATTTTATAAAATACTTTGTTATCTTACAATAAGTTTCATATAAGAAAGGAGAGAGAAATGCATGAGTCTTTGCATTCATTTACTTGTTTATTCATTTTAAGTATTGTGTTGTATTTTATAACGTGTATATCAACATAGTGTTGTTTCTAATTTTTAAGATATATAAACAATACTGTAATATGAATGCTTATACATATTTTGACAATTTCTACTTTAAAATGTGAAGTTTTCTCAATGCAAGAGATTAAAATTCCTCTTCAGCCAACATTCTCTTGTGTTTATGTTTTATTTTTTAAACTATTATTATTATTGTTAATCTCATAGGTGTGAAATGATTGTCATTTTTAATAGCTAACATTTGTTGAGTGATTAGTATATACCAGGCCTTCATTTGGACATTTTAGGAGCACAGTTTTATTTAATTTACATAGTATTTTTATTAGGTAGATAGATGCTATTATTCTGAGTAACTAAAGTTCTTTCCATTTTTATTGTGAATTATAGTTATCATTTACCTAATATAAAGAAAAAAAAGGAAAAAAGGAAAAAGGAACGCACAGAAATATTAAATAACTTGTACCTAGCTAGTGAGTGGCAGAGTTAAGATTTTAGCCAAGATAGCTTAATCATTAAATAATAGTGAATCCCAGTTATTGGAATTTGTATTTCTTGATTTTTAGGTATATTGAACCTCTTTACATATATTTATGACCATTCTCCTGCCTCAGCTTCCCGAGTAGCTTGGATTACAGGCATGCACCACCAAGCCTGGCTATTTTTTTGTTGTTGTTGTTTTGTTGTTGTTTTGTTTTGTAGAAATGGGGTTTCACCATGTTGATCAGGCTGGTCTGGAACTCCTGACCTCAGGTGAACTGCCCGCCTAGGCCTCCCAAACTGCTGGGATTACAGATGTGAGCCACCGCAGCACCCAGCTTCATTTTGTCATTGTTAAGGATAAAGTACAGATGTCATAAAATCCTTTCTATGCATTTGGATTTTAATTTGTGAGGCTGTATCCTTCTGAATCTTGAAGAAGTTCTCCAAATAATACTCTGACTGTGACTAGTAAACACTAAAGGATATGGTATCTTTTGTACAATTGTCCTGAGATTGACATTATTATTAAAATAATACAAACAATATATTGTTATTTTAAGTTCCTAACATATCTAAACTAAATTACTTGCACCCCACCTGGCCAAACAACATGGGGAAGAAGAGTCTGATAAAACACTGTATCTACTCTGAAATTTAAAATCTGGTTGAGGGGACAATTCCAATAATTGAAATCATTAGGAAATGGGGTAAAGGAGCACATAATCAAAGGCTAGGCACATGGGGCATATCATAACTCTATGCTTTAAAAAATGTGAAATTTGTGGGTGGGCACGGTGGCTCATGCCTCTAATCCTAGCACTTTGGGAGGCCAAGGCATGCGGATCACCTGGGTCAGGAGTTCGAGACCAGCCTGGCCAACATGGTGAAACCCTGACTCTACTAAAAGTACAAAAATTAGCCAGGCTTGGTGGCGGGTGCCTGTAGTTCCAGCTACTCAGACTCGGGAGGATGAGGCAGAAGAATAGCTTGAACCCAGGAGGCGGAGGTTGCAGTGAGCTGAGATCATGCCACTGCACTCCAGCCTGGGTAACAAGAGCAAGACTCTGTCTCAAAAAACAAAACAAACAACAACAACAAAAAAAAGTGAAATTTGTTTCAGAAGAAACAGAAATTTGAGTTTTCAGATACTTTAATATCTTCTTCTTAGGAAAATAAACGTAACAGTAAGATAGCATTACATTAGCTATTAGCTTTTCAAAATAAAGCTTTTCAAAATTATTTTTGAACATTGTGTCTGTCCTAAGCCCTGGAAATATAATGATAAATAAAATATAATTTTCTCTCAAGTATAATATGGTAGAATCAGGATTGTTTAACACATTTTCTCCCTAAAAGTAGATATTGCCCTTCGGAAGACTGCAATCATTTTGTTTCTGCTGCCCAGTCACTTATTATTTGAGCTGCCACCTCTTCGCATTTGAGTCGGCTCATCAAACCTTGTATAATATTACGGGTCATTCATCCCTGATGAATAACTCGCTCTGTTAGCATTTTATTTTATGTCACAGTAACTCCTAAGATAAAGAATGAGCTAAACAGGATAAAAGTTTGCCAAAAGAGAAATGACACATTTATGGATGTGAATTTTGTTAAATTCTAGAGAAAATGTCACTAGAAATTTTTGTAAATTGGGGAGAAATTTCCTTGCTGAGAATTAACATGCAAAAATGTGAGTTAGCCTCCAGAAAATTATCAACAGACATTGTTTTTTCTGAAATAAAATGATTTACATCCCCTAACAGAGTGAATTAAGTATAGTATGCCCGAGTTACTAATTTTAAGATATTTTGTGATTTTGCAAACCTTGTGACCTATATCACCATGCTGACTAATAACAGTTAGGTTATATGTTAAGGTGAGATAAATTATTGCACAAATATAAACCAATTTTAAACAGATATTATGGGTTGTTTAAGTTATATCATAAAATAACAAGTTGATAATTTACCTGTTAGTTCTACCAGATCTAACATTTATTCCCCAATCCAAAAGTCCTTTACCTATATGACTGCATGCCACATATTATCCATTAATTTTTGCTTATTTCTATGACCAGTACATAAGGATTCTTCATAAACATTTTATTTAACAAAATATATTTCTGTACTTTCAACTTAGTTTGAAAATCTTGAAAATTGTTCCACATGAATTCATCAATAATTTTCTATCTAAACTATTGATAGTTTGTACTGTCCAAATCCACCAGATAATGGCATAACCTTCTGTTTGTCCTGAACTCCAGAGTTTTTCCAGGGCTGGACATAGGCTACATGTCTTAGCTAGAATGTTAATTTTAAAATAAGAAAAAATAATTTTGTTTAGTTACCCAAATTCTTTAAATTGCACCAGTCATGGCATCTGTATTGTTGTCCCTGGAAACGTCCATGGTACAATTTTCCCAATAAGTATAACATTGTTTCCAGAGAACATGTTTATCAATATCATGTTCTATATAACATGTATATTATAAAATTATAATTATTTCTAGAATCTAATTCATTTCAAAATTATAAATGACAATGCAGACTGTGTATGTTTTATGTGTATGTGCATATGCTAGCATATTTTATGTGTATAGGTCTGAGTAAAAATTATCAATGAAGTAGGCTGGGAAGAGATAAATGCTAAAAGTAAACAAAATTTGGAATTAAAATACGTGGGTTTTTCAAACTTTTCATTTCTACTATGAATGGAATGTGGAAATACTGTTATATTTCTGTGTCCTGACATAGAGATATACATAGACATATGTCAGTCTCATATATAGTGTGACAAGGAAGCTATTTTATCCAATCATTAATTTTACTTAATATATATTGAGTGCTTTCTCTGCTCTGTGCTAGTAATATATTGAATTGAAACACATTAGTAAATATATTCTAGTAAAACGTAGTACATAGACACAAAAAATAATTTAAAATTGCAATTCCTTATAAATTTTCACAAAACATATATATTTTAGTACAAAACATTCATTTATATAAAAGGAATATATAAAATTATTACATTAATGAGGAAAAATCATGTCCTTGAAGACATTAGAAAATTATATTTAAGTCAATTTACGTTTGTTAGAATACAGGATAGTTTTCAGATGATTATGACGCCTCATTATTTATTCTTGGTGACTGAAATTTATATATGTGTGTTTTGTAAATATGTGTGTGTGTGTGTGTATGTGTGTGTATATATATATATATATATATATATATATACACATACACACACATATACATATATATCATTGCAGATTCGTCATTCAATTATGCAAAATAAATAAATACTTAAAAATCCAGAATCAGTTGAGCTGCAAAAAAACTCAGTAGTTTTTGAGACTAAACTCAGGTTTAGTCTCAGTATATTTATAGGGTATGCCTAGTAAAATATTTTACAAGAATTTGTATGAGAAATAGTCTACAATTATTACATACTGCATTGTAAGAAAGAAGGATTCTCTCTATATTTTACATTTCACTTGCAGGATATTTTATGAGTTATTCTGGACTAAAAGTTATATTAAATGGTATGAAGGTCCCAGTTTGACCAGTCCACTGAATTTTCTAAGCTGTCCATACTCTAGTTTTTTCTCATGCCTCAAAGAGTTTTTCTGAGAACAAAAAACAAAATAAAGGGATGATAACAAGTACCTACATCTTAAAAATAAATGTGTTAAAATGTAATGTAACACACCTGTGATCCCAGCACTTTGGGAGGCTGAGGCGGGTGGATCACCTGAGGCTGGGAGTTCGAGACCAGCCTGGGCAACATGGTGAAACCCTGTCTGTACTAAAAATACAAAAAATTAGCCAGGCTTGATGGGGTGAGCCTGTAGCCCCAGCTACTTGGAGGCTGAGGCAGGAGAATCGCTTGAACTGGGGAGGTGGAGGTAGCAGTGAGTGCCAGCCTGGGTGACAGAACAAGGCTCTTGTCTCAAAAAAAAAAAAAAGGAGCTGTTGCTGGTAATGCCACTATCTCACACAGTTTTAACAAAGAACTTTGACATTCATGGATAAGAAGATTTTACTTCAAATTATATATATATATATTTCATTTAAAGAAATCTAAGATCCTCTCAAAGCTTGTTTTAGCTTATTTTGTCACACCTATTCTTTCTCTCTCTCTCTCTGTTACACACACACACATACACACACACACACACACACACAGAGTTTTTGTGAGAGAAGAGAGTGGGTTTTGGGAGGGTAAAAATGACTCCCTGTCTCTAGTACATCTCTAGTCCTTAGTCTCCCTGTATTGAAGGGATTCTTCTAAGAAATGATTTGTAGTAAAATGCTGGATATGATAGCTAGACATGATGTAGGAGCAGCTGGTCTAATACTCATGACATATGATGGGTGTTAGCTTAATCTGCTGCTTGTGAAGCATGATAAAGGTGCCTAGAAATTCAGTGATTATCTAAAATTTTTAGATGAAGTTGGACAAATGAAATGTTTGTCTTGGTTTGTTACACTTGGTTATATATTTCCATGTTCTGATAAAATTTCATAAGTGTTAACATGACATATATAGGTAGTACTTATTAATCATTTAGGAATATACTATGTCAGATCTTGAATTCATGGAAAGTAGAGAACCCCAGCCTAACTTTCACCACTTCCTCACCTTCTTATGGAGGCCCTGCATAATTTCCTCAAGACCTAGAATTTTATTCTGTAACTCACTTGCAAATATTGTTTTTCTCATTCACTCTTCACAATGATCCATTAATTTTTCCAGCTAAAATAAAGGACACGTAGTGTTGGAATTATGTTATTCAACTGATAATGTCCTATATCACAGCACATGTCTAAATACAAAGCACACCCATAAAATACTGGCAGAATAAGTAAGTAAACAAATGAGGCATACAGGAGATCAAAAAAGTTCAAAGAAGTTGAGCAATTTACAAAGTCTCTTAATAAGTAACTAGCAAGTCTATTATCAAGTGGCGAAGGTTTGGACAGTGTGAATACTTGAGCACACAAGATAAGTTAAAGGCCCCCACATGCTCAAATTTCAGATTTGGTTTTTTGAATGTTTCACCTGGTAGCATAATTGTGATATGCTCATAGAGTGTTATGTGTTTGTTAGAGTATGGACACCAATTGTGGAAACATTGTGAGAGTTTAAAGGGAAAATTTGAAGCTGATTTTGGATAAAGCTTGACATGAGAAGACTTACCAAGTATGAGTTAGCTTGTATATGTTTCTGGGAATAATAGAATATAAAATTTATTTCCAAAATATATATATCCTAATATTGCAGAGTTCTAGGGCAATACATGTTAATATTTATTTTTCATATACAGATTCTGAATGTGATTCACTTATTACTTTGTTAAAAGATGGTTTAGAGACATGGAGGAGGCAGAAGCCAAGCTTTAGTGACTTAAGGAGAGAAAGTGTTTATACAGTAAGGGTAGATTCATAAATATAGGGAAAGTAATGTGTGGATAAGGTGGGCAGTTTGAGGGAGTTTTTGGTTTAAGATGGAAGAGCCTTGAACATGCTCCTGCATGGAATATAGAGCCAGTTGAGAGGAAGAAATGGATAAAATGAGCTTGGCAAAGGATGATTGGTAGAGAAATGTCAAGGATATTTAGGAAAGCATGGAATCTATTCTAGAGCAAAAATTGAGGAATTATACATGTATGAAAGTTGGAAGAAAGGGGAGACTCATCTTTTTTAAGTTTTTTATTTAAAAAAATTTGTGGGTACATAGTAGGTGTGTATATTTATGTGGCACATGAGATGTTTTGATACAGGCATGCAATGTGAAATAAGACCAAGAAAAGAGTAAAAATCATAAGAAAAGTTGGTCAAACCCTTTAATATTTATGATTATGTCAGCAGCAGAAGTGGTAGGTGTGAACTGGAGGAGAGTTGATGGGTAAGATAGACTGGGAGTTGTGGCATCACATTTTACCTATTTCTGGGAAGAAAGAAGCAAAGTAGTTTGGTAAGAATGCTCAGAAAGAGGAAGGGACAAGGAGGCTGGAAGATAATGCAAATGTTTGAAATAACTGGAGGTAATAAATAATATCATTAGATTGGTATAAAGAAAGCAAAATCCATAAATATGTCAGTCATCAATGAAGGACCAATCAGTTTTGGAAAAGCACAAATTTATAGCGAATCTATCAGCAAGACCTTCGGTATCTGTTTCTTTCAGGAAAACAATCAAATCTCATCATGATCTGTCCCCCGACTAACCTGCAAATATATCTATAATGCACTGTTAGCATTCTATGACCTAATTATAGTGAATTTCCTTGCAGTTTTCCAAATGAGCTATCTTCTCCCCTACTTCATATTTTGCACATGTTGCTCCCTGTGTTTGAAATTTTCTTTTTAACGTGATTCACCTAGTTAATTTCTATACTTAAATATGCTGCTCCAGCAATGTCTTATCCAAAAAGTATTGTCAGTAGGTTTGCCAAGTAAAATACAGAATGCCTAGTAAAATTTGAATATTTGGTGCATACTCATACTAGAAATATATTCACTGTTTATTTGAAATGCTAATTGAATGAACTATATTTGTATTTGCTAAACCTGACATCCCTAATTGTCAGCCCCAGATGGACTAGGTTAGTTGTTTTTCATGTTTTGTCATAGCATGCACTATGGTAGCCTATATCACATTGTCTACTACTTCATATCTTCACTGTCTGTCTCTAATGTTAGAATATGAAGCTTCTACAGACCAGGCACTGTATCTTGGAGAACACTTCACCTAGACAATGCCTGGCTCATCATAGATCGACTTGTTACAAGCTGAACATGCTAAATTCTTTGGTGCTTTTGCTGGAGAAACTTAAGCTGGTTGCCTAAGGATCTGGCTAACAAGAAGCTAAGGTTCAGTTTGACCACAGCTTTAATCATGGTGGACACAGAGAACACTTTATTTATTTTCGTGTGAATTCGAGTGTGGGAGATGCATGGAATTTCTGAAGAATCACCAGTCCACTACAGCCATGTGGTTCTTGTGTACTTTTAAAGCTTCTTATTACCAGAAAAACACTTTTATTCTGAGATTGATTCAAATATGTGTTTATTTTGTTGTTAAATGGCTTCAGGGATTCCTCTCTATTGGTCCCAGAAGAAAAGTTAAATGCTAGCCATGAATTTCAAGGCTCTTAACCCCAGTTTATCTTTTCAAGCACAATGTTTATAGTTTTCTTACATGCCCTGGCTTCCTAACACAGAAAACTATTAATTCTCCCAAAAATGCAATAAAACTTTGCATTTCTGCAATTTCTTGCTGTACGTCTGGCTTCTTCGCTTAGAAATCCTACTCCAAATGTAACTCAGATTAAATATTTTGCCTTCCGTGAAGCCTATGCCCAACACCCAGCTCTTCTGAACTCCAAGTTAATGATTCCCTATTCAGGAATTTCTTGAGGCCTTACCTGTCTCAGGGTCAGGTACGTTGAGTACATGCCAGACTTTCATATTTGGGGGCAAGATTTGTGGCAGGCATTCAGCAGTCATTTTACTCAGTGAATTGTATAATCAAGGCTTTAAGGCAAGAGCCTCTCATAACACAAACTGCAGTACCCTTCAGGGGAGCTTTGAAAGTGTGTGTTTCCTCAGTTTTTTGACAGAATTGTGTTCAAAACACCTAGTATCAAATATAAACTCAATAAAAATACCTAAACATGAAGACTAGGAATGACTGAAGGAATAGCAGTGGCTGTGAAATTATTTATCATATAGTTAAATAGTTATCTATGCTTTCTCTAATATTCTCTAACTTACTACATCTTTCTCAGTAGGACTGCAACCTTTGAAGTTTCTGAATTGCTTCCACTTTTCCGAGTACTATAGCCAGTTTGCAAGATTTTTTTTTATGAACTCTGGTAGCTCTTTAGTGCATTGCAATATATTTTATGAAAATACAAAAATGCCGTATATTTTTTAAAGCAATATTATATGGAATTCGATGAAAGCCCAACTGTCTGGTGTTATTTTATATAACAACAGAATATAAACAGTCCATGCTGTTTGATATAAATTATTGAAATATGGGGAAATTAAATATTTTCATCCATTTTTTCCTCAATGCCAACATTATTAATCTTTTGACAAGTACTTATTGAGCTAACTATTAAATGCCTTTCGGTGTCTAAGTTCCCCTTTCTTGTGAAGTTTATATTTTTGCAGAGGCACACAGAAATAAGCATAATCAAAAGTAAATTACATAATGTCGTGAAATCAAATTTTTAATTTTATGTAAAAAATTAAAAGAAGCATAAGAGAATTATGAGTATAGGGACAGGTTGTTGGGGTAGTGTTGGGAGAAGGTAGTTTGCAATAATAAACCAGGTGGTCAAGGAAGACCACTGAGAATGTAAAATTTGAACCAAGACTTGAACAAGGAATAAGGGCAGATGTTAGTATTAGGTTGCATATGTATTCATCCAAATTTAAATAATTCACATTTAATACACGTGTACTCTCTAGTCAAGATTACTATATTCACAGTGTAATTCAAGTTCTCATAAGTATGAAAATCAATTGTGTTTTATCATTTAAAAATAGCAGCTATCAAATCAATATTTTTAGATCAAAACCCTTGTGTTTCTTCTCTGTCACTCAGCAAATAAGATCTGGCTACAAATTTACTTAATTCAGACTTCCAATATTTTTGAAAGAAGTAACTTGACTAAGCTTTACTAAATTTTCTCCAAACCTTGTTGTGTGTAACATAGTACTTCATAATACTATTCTTGCATTATTTTGAAAATGCAAAATATTCAAACCATAGAAATTGGAACATGAACTTACATTATTTTGTGTAATTTCTCAGTTGGAAAAAAAAATCAGAAAATGCCCTCATATGTGCACATACGTCTTTGAAAAATCACCCTATGACAATGGATTTTCATGTTTGTGAAGTGCACAGAGGGGCAAAACTGACAGTATATGCCTTTTAATTTTGAAATGGCCTAGATATATTAAAAATAGTGATTGGGCCACCATGCATTGCTCTAACCAACAGAATACCTAGCGCTGACTTCACAATTTCCATCATCCTACTGATCTTTTAAATGTACAGTGCCATTCTCAAAAATATACTTTATATTGAACAAGAAATATTTTTAAGAAAGCTTGAGTGAGTCATCACACAAAACTTTTATTCTTCCTATATAAAGTTACCAAATGAAGAGTATAGCAAAATGTATGTGCTCACCATTTTCAAATTCTTAAATACCTGTCTGATATTATGAACTGGATTTTCAGTTTAAGTGTATTAATCAAAAACATTTTTCAGCAATGAAAATTACTATTGAATAGGCCATGATTAATGACTTAAAGTTGTTAATATAGTGACATTTCTGTTTCAGATTGTTTTGGCATTAGGTGGAGAGGAGTGGTCAGAGTTTTGCTATATCCTTTATGATTATACTTCTTAAGGAAGTAAGAAACAATTACTGCTAAAGACGTAAAACATCTGAAGACTTACAGGAAACACTGATGGAAACATAGAAGTGACACTTGTGAAAATTAGGCAATAGAAACTGTATTTAGGACAACTGATAATTGTGAACATCTAATTTACCTCCTAATATACATGGTTTGGTTTGGTTGGTTACTATTATTGACTTCATATTTGAAGATTTATATGAATTATCTTATGATTGTAAAAGTTCATGAGTATTTAATTGCCTACATAGACATAGGTGTATTCCCTTACAATATCTTGTAATATTATGCTTGTACAGTATTCCTAAAATATTTAACAAATTATACTTTAAATATTTTGATGAGATATTAAGATAGTTTTTCATCATTCGTTTGTTAGTACATTGTTATATTTTAAAGTAGCTTTGCTATTAATTCTATTGCTTGACTTTAAAATTTATTTTGTAACTTTTTAAAAAATCATCATTAATAGGATATGGACGATTGCCATATGAAGGATGAAGATATAGCCAGTGCAACAAAAATTGATGATGTATATTTCTGAATGCACCCCATGAGAGTGTATTTAATATCATGTGCAATAGTTCCTCTCTATCTGTTTAGTAGGAGAATAATAGTTCTTTATCCATGCCATGTTGGGTGAAAAACAAGATTTTTGTAATAGAATAAATTTAAAATCTAGCTCTATTTCTTCCAGTGTGGTACAATTTGGTAAGTTATGTACTTTCCACAACCTTTTGAGGCTTTGAAAAAGGATGTAAATATAAGCACTTATGAAGTAATAAATAGCTGTGATTCCTCCTATCACGAAATCTTGTATGGGAGACTAATTAGACGTTCTGAATAACATTAACACCTTTCTCCCAGTCTCTATATGGCTTTCAACAAGAAGAAAGTCTTACATGCCAAATAGAGAAAATATTTTGTGGAACCTAGAACATGATCTCCAAAGTCAGACTGCATGGGTGTGAACCTTACATGCATCACTTAGTATGTGAGGTCCTGAGCAATTTGCTCAAATTCTGTAAGCCTCATTTTCTAACTTGTGAATTAATATACAGATAGTACATAACTTGAATGCAATGATGGACACTCATATGGTAGCTACTTGTATTATTGTCACTTAGCTTGGCCTAACTATGGGGTCTAACTAATCTGCATGTAGGAGGATAATTTCCTGAACCTACTTCTGAACACATGTGGTTATCACTGTTGGTACCATCTGTTGATGCTTCTCTACTGAACTTCACCCCCTACACTCCACATGAGAATATAGCATCACGCCTTAAAAATACTTGATTTTGAACCCTTGGATCTTTTCTACTGTGCAAGGCTAAGAACGATCGTACTATCTTTTGCTAACTTTCCTCTTTTCTAATCCTGAGTTGTATTTTTTTACAAGTGTGTGAATATATTAACTCTTGGATTCTTTGGAGAAAAAAAGTCACTTTTATAAAAGTATAAATTACAAGCCATGAGTATTTCCCTTCTGCATAAGTGTTGGGAATTCGTAAAATAGAAATTATGTGTAATTATGCAGATGAGATGAAAACAGTTTTATTGTTTAGTCATAATTTTAATAAGATGAAAATTTAAGTTTGCTTTCATTTTTTGTACTTTCACATTTTGGGGTAATTTCTAAAAAAAAATTTATGTACCTAAAAGAGTGGAGACATTCAGAAGAAAGAGGAGATAGAGAGGAAAGGAACATGGTTTACATGCAAAGTTTAACAGTGTTGATAGTTATATGCCTTACAGGAAGAACTAAAATGAGGCATGTGTGGAAGATACTTACATGGCACCAAGTCATCACTTATTTGAACTAAACTAATTCTTTTAGCACCTACATTGTAATACAAACCAATCAATTGCTTTTGGATGTTCTCCTAGAACAGTTTTTCTGCCCCCATTAGCAAATGCAATAAGTGATAACATAAGGAAGCTGAGCAGAAAATTACCACATCTGACTGAAATCTATCAGGAAATTAGGGCATATGTATGGATAATGAGTTTATCCAAATTTATTTTTGGCCACAGCTCAAAAGGCCAGGATTACAGTTGCCAAATTACCACCTGTGCCCTATATATCACAGGTGTTCTGGCCTTCAGAGCTGCTTTTCTTTCTAAAGATTTCTGGGCCAAGCATGCTTCCACCCACCCCATGAATGTGAGCTCATACACAAAATCAGTACTCAGTTCTGGATCAAATATTGACATTCACCTTGACTTTGAACACTTTCTAATGTCTTTTTAAAAATTAATGACTTAATAAAAGTATGAGCACTGTGTCAATTAGGATTAGGTTTAACTACTGTTATTAGAGACCCAAGATAACATCTAGAGTCCAGGGGTTATGTCCTAGATCATCAGGAACAGAAGAAACTTCCTTCTTCTCAGTTCCACTAGTCTTAGACTATGGAGGCACCAAGTTTATTATAGTCACAAGATAACTGCTAAAGACCTCACTGTCATATTCTCATTTTAAAAGGAAGAGAGGGGAAGGACAAGGGGACCCCCTCTTTGAGTCATGTCTGCACCAAAGGGCTTCCCTGGAAGTCCAATGAAATAATTCTGTTTATATTTCCTTGCCTATCATTATCTGTAAGTTTTTAGAGGGTTTTTTTTTTTTTTTTTTTTTTTTTTTTTTTCTTTTTGAGACGATGTCTTCCTCTATCGCCAAGGCTGGAGTGCAGTGGCACTATCTCAGCTCACTGCAAGCTACACCTCCTGGGTTCACGCCATTCTCCTGCCTCAGCCTTCTGAGTAGCTGGGACTACAGGCACCCATCACCACGCCTGGCTAATTTTTTGTATTTTTTTTAGTAGAGACAGATTTCACCGTGTTAGTCACGATGGTCTCAATCTCCTGACCTTGTGATCTGCCCACCTCAGCCTCCCAAAGTGCTGGGATTACAGGTGTGAGCCACCACGCTCAGCCAAGTTTTTAGAGTTTTAGTTTGCAGAAAATGTAAAGGGGTTTGTTTAAAATACAGCTTTCACTACCCTCAGCAAAAAGAACAAAGCCAGAGGCGTCACACTACCCAATTTAAAACTATATTTTAAAGCCACAATAACCAAAAAAGCTTGGTATTGGTACAAAAACAGACACATAGACCAATGGAACAGAATAGAAAACTTGGAAATAAAGTTGCACACCTACAAACATCTGATTTTCAACAAAGCCAACAAAAATAAGCAATGAGAAAAGACTTCTCATTCAGTTTATGGTGCTAGGATAACTGGCTAGCCATATGCAGAAAAATTGAATCTGGACTCCTACCTTTCACCATATACAGAAATTAACTCAAAATGGATTAAAGATTTAAATATAAGACTTCAAACTGCAAAAATCATGGAAGAAAACCTAGGAAGTACTCTTCTCAACATCAGCTTGGTAAATAATCTTTGGCTAAGCCCCCAAAGCAACTGCAGAAAAAACAAAGAAGTGGAATCTAATTAAACTAAAGAGCTTCTGAACAGTGAAAGAAGCCATCAACAAGTGAACAGACAACCTACAGAATGGGAGAAGATATTCACAAACTATGCATCTGACAAAGGCGTAATTTCCAGAATCTATAGGGAATTTAAACAAGTCAACTAGCAAAAATCAAATAACCCCATTTAAAAAATGGGCGAGCTACATGAACTTCTCAAAAGAAGATGCATAAGTAGCCAACAAACATGGAAAAAAAAAAAAATCAGCATCACTAATCATCAGAGAAATGCAAGTCAAGACCACAATGAGATATCACTCAGAATACTGCTGTGAGATAACCACACCAGCAGAATGGCTATTATTAGAAAGTCAGAAAACAAAAGATGCTGGCAAAGCCATGGAAAAAGGGGAACACTTATACATTATTGGTGGTAATGTAAATTACTTCAGCCACTGTGGAAAGCAATCTGGAGATTCCTCAAAGACCTTAAAACAGAGCTACCATTCAACTCAGCTATCCCACTGCTGGGTATATACCCCAAAGAAAATAAATTATTATACCAAAAAGACAGATGCACTCGTATGTTCATTGCTGTGCTATTTATAATAGCAAAGACATGGAATCAACCCTTATGCACATCAACGTTAGACTGAATAAGGAAAATGTGGTACATATACACCATGGAATACTATATTGTCATTTTAAAAAAAGGAAGTAATGTATTTTGCAGCAACATAGTTGGGGCTGGAGGCTACAATTTAAGCAAATTAACACAGGAATGGAAAAACAAATACTGCATGTTCTCACTTACAAGTGGGAGCTAAATATTGAGCACACATGAATATAAATGTACAAACAATAGGCCCTGTGGACAGAGGGTAGAGGGAGGAAGAGGGGTGGGTTGAAAACTACCTATAGGTATTGTGATCACTACCTGGGTGACAGGATTCACACTCCAAGCCTCAGCACCATGAAATATTCCGATGTAACAAACCTGCACATGTACCCCCTGTATCTAAAATGAAAGTTGAAGTTAAAAACAAACAAACAAACAAACAAACAAAAAAAAACTTCTTCCAGAAATTCTGGTTCCACAGGGCTGGGAGAGGCTCAGAAATCATTTTGGAGGTGTCTCAAATATATTACATTTATTGATAGCCCCCCAGTTGTCTTGCTGTGGAAAGTCTTTTGATATTTTTCTTTCTTTTAGTTTTTGTTCTAAACCATGCCAACTCCAGGATGTTAAGGGTAGCAATCTCTTAAAAGGGGAGGAAGGCATACACAGTGTTGGAAGAAACACTTTACATGAGATTGAGAATATGCCTGTAGTCCACATGAAAAAATTGGACAGGTGTAGATTGTGAGTTGATAGCATGAAGCCCCTTTCCCTGCCATTTGGTGCTGCCAATGTTTGTGAACCTGCCTACCTTCTAATTCCTGACATTGAAGCACACAGAAGATCAGCAAATTTCTGACATCCTTCAAACTCACACCCAGCCTTTGTCTTCTTTCTTGTTTTAATCTTTTCTGGGTTTTTTTATAATAGTGGAGTCACAGTTAAATTTATCAGATAACTGATAACAAGACCAAAAGGAAACAGATGGGCAATTGAAAGGAGAAATGAAAAACAAGCCTCCACCAAGATCATTTAGTGAACACCCTATCACATAAGGCCCCAGGCTACATTTTTTTTTTTTTTTTTTTTTTTAGGATTTCAGTTTATCCTGAATACAACACTCTGAAATAGATACTTTATCATCTCCATTTTATAAATGAGGAAAACAGAGACTGAGAGTAAACCTCTCAAATTTACAGTTGGTAGTAGAAAAAGGTAAATTCATACCTGGATCTGACTTCAAAGTTATGTTTCTTTGACTCTGCCATAATTGGCATCATGGAAAAGAAAAAGATTACAAAAGGGAAAGGAAATAAGTATATGTGGTATGGAGCAAGAGAGGAAAGCCAGTCTGTCCCAGACACATACTACCAAGAAAGTCCTCATCTCACTATTCAGTCTAGATCATCCGTCAACATACCAGAGTATTTCCTTTTATTGTAGCTTCAGATGCTATGTCAGAGTTCATGTTCCTTTCCATTCATCAGTCCTCCAGTCACTAGTCTAACCACAACTTTCAGTCACAACTGAAATCAGTTCTCATTTCTTTCCAAACTGTCAGCTTCTTACCATTCCTTTTTAGGTTTGATCCTATCTTCTTAATTCATTCTGCATCCATTGCCTTCTTAGTTTCCATCACCCAAATCATGAAAAAATGCAAAGGAGCCATATGTAATAAGATTCATATTTAGCTTGAAACCATGATTAGAAGAATCAGTGAGATCCAGGTTCTTTAAATTTCTGTTTCCTGACAGGAAGAAAACATGGTATATATATCCTTTTTGGTGTTCACGAGAGGTATCACCAGCCATTGATGCCAAATTCTCTTCTGCCAGTGCATGGCTTTAATTATTCTTCTGTAGGTCTCTTAGTAAGTCAACACCAGAATGTATTTTGCCTTTCTATTTACAGAATCTCTCTTCATCTTTTTAATATGTGGGCTTCATGTAGCTTTTACTGAACTGTTAGTCCCTAGTAAGGCAGTATAGCAATGGTGACTCTGTTCTGTTCTCTGCTGTGAAACAAATATTATTTAAACTCTAAGCCTTAGATTCTAACATTAGAATAATGAAACTACTAGATTAGGGCATTCTGAATATGTAGAATTATAATTTTCAAAATCCATATGACATAGTGTTTGAAAGATGCTAGTTATTTTACAAGAACTATTCACACACTTTTTATTTTTATTAGGATCCTTCTAAATGATGTATTTAATCCAGTATTTATAATATTGATGGTCTCTCTTAATTTCTTTCCTTTATAGGTTTCTTACAGTCTACTGACTCTAGAAAATGATCAGGGACTAAAGTGGAAAACATGTTGTTAATGGCACTGAACAGAATCCGACTCAAGTTTAAAAACTTATTTGTTGTCCCGGGACATTTATTCTTGACCTTCTAGATATTTTTTATTTCCATTTCATTCATTGTTCATAAGTTAAGATATGATCTCTGTCCTCCCTTCTTATTTGAGTGTCTCAATCTCAGAACAAGCCATTACCTCTAATATGCCCACCCTTTCTTTTTTTGAAGGCTGACAGCCTTTTATATAAATGCCATCTCTTTCAGCTGACATTCAAATGCTCAAACTTACGAGTTTTCAGTGAATATGTTGCTCTATCTACTTTTTGCAATTTGGTATTTTAAAAATATGTATTAAAAGCTAGAGGTATGTCAACTTATTAAAGCTTAGAGAAACATATAAAATGCTTAATTAAAAAAAAATACAAACCAGCTTATGGAAACTACAGAATGGAAGTATAGGGTGTCAGGAGAGAAACCACTGATAACTTTTGTATTAGAATTAGCTTCATGGAAAAGGTTGCTAGATGTAGAAGGATGAGCAGGTTTATAATAAATGAAATTTAGTGATGTGGACTTTCACTAAAAACAATGTAGAAATGTATAAACCATGGTTAGGTATATTTGAGTATATGCAAGTAACTCAGTCATAAGCAAGGAGTACGTTGAAGAGCTTATTTCAGCACGTTGGGTGTGGCGATATGAGCCCCTCACAGGCTAGAATGATTTACTTAATTCCAGAGAAAATGGTAAGTCATTAGAAGTCTTTGTGCAAGGGATTATTTGATCAGATATTTTTTGAAAACTTAATCTGTTTTGATTATTTCATTGATTTCCAGAATATATTAGAAGAAGAAATGGTATGTGAACTGATTAGTTAAAAATATAAGACAACTATAAAGAGGAGAACTTTTGCTTTCTATTCTACACTTTTGGACATGATATTCGTGTATGTAACTGCCTACAGGATATTTCCAGTGGGTTAAGCTATGACCAACTTAGTGTGTCCAAAACTGAAATCCTGTTCTTCTTCCTCTTAAACTGGCTTTGTATTTCCTATATTGAGTGTTGAATGCTTCCACCTACCTAAATACCACAATTAGAAACCTAGGAGCCACTGCGCCTCTTTCCTTCTCTTTGTCTTCTGCATCCACTTCACCATCAAGTATTGTCAGTTCTCTTTCTTCAATTGCTTTTTATTCCTTCTGCCACAGCATCAACTTATCATTATCTCAAGCGTGAACTATTTCAACAACAATTTGGAGTCAGTTCCATCTTAGCTATGTTTTCTCCTTTACAATTAATTATTCAATGTAGTTAAAGGGATGGTATTCCTAAAATTCAAACTTAACCATTTCATTCCCTATTCAAAACCCGTGAGATAATACTGTTACTTTCCTAAATAAAGCTTGTAAAGTCATTCATAGTTCAAGCTTCCAATATTATCTTTAATCATAGCCTATTCTCTTTGTCCTGATCACCCTTCCTTTCCACACTCATTTTCAGATGCTATACTGAATTTCTTTAGGAGTCATTCACACACCAGGACATCTCACTGCCAGACTCCTCACAAGCTAATTTCTCTTCTTCAACTCAATCTTTTTTTTTTTTTTTTTTTTTTTTTTTAAGATGGAGTCTCGCTCTGTAGCCCAGGCTGGAGTGCCATGGCACGATCTCTGCTCACTGCAACCTCTGCCTCCTAGGTCCCAGTTCAAGAGATTCTCCTGCCTCAGCTTCCTGAGTAGCTGGGATTACAGGAACGCACCACCTTGCCTAGCTGATTTTTGTACTTTTAGGAGACACAAGGTTTCACCATGTTGGCCAGGCTGATCTTGAACTTCTGACCTCGTGATCTACCCGCCTCGTCCTCCCAAAGTGTTGGGATTACAGGCATGATCCACCGCACCCGGCCTTGTTCAGCTCATTCTTTATTACTTTTACTTATTCCTCATTGTTCTTAGCTAACTTTTACTCACCCGTAAGGTTTTCCTATTGCTGCACAAAATCTACACAGACACACCACACACATTATATTTCTCTGGCTTCAGTTTTAAGAAATCTTCTTCTGCTCTGTTCTGGCCACGTTCATTGCCTAGCATTTTTTAATATGCCAGACATGCATCACTTTAGGACCTTCACATTCATTGGTTGATCTCTCTCACTGTGATTCTTTTCTTTGGGAATTAGTACGGATAACTATCACCTTATCCAACTCTTTTGGAAATGAGGCCTACCTGTGCTGATGTGTTGATAATCCCATTTCGTATTGCAGGTGCTCAAACCTTTGTTCCTCTTCGGCCAAGCCATCTACATTAACTGATCTGACATTGCTCAGCTTTTACATTGTTGTGGCCGTAAAATTTACCATCTGCTAACATTCTACATAATTAATATATTTATTTTGTTTACTGTCTATTGTCTATGCTCCTTTTCACAATATAATGTAAACTTCTTCATTTTTACAATAGTAGAAATCTCTGTTTTGTTCACTGATTTACCCTAAGCACCCTATGTACATTATTTGACCACAGTTCTGAGTATTTTCACAGAGCTGGCTTTTACTTTTTAATTTGCAATTTCAAAGTATATGGATATTTATTTATTTATTTATCTATTTATTTATTTATTTATTTAGACCGAGTGTCTTTGTCACCCAGGCTAGAGTGCAGTGGTGCAATCTCTGCTCACTGCAACCTCCACCTCCATGTTCAAGTGATTCTTCTGCCTCAGCCTCCCAAGTAGCTGGGATTATAGGTGCCTCAAAGTATGTGGCTTCTTTTGGAAGTATTGATGTATTATTGTTGTTTTTATGTAATGTTTCTACCAATTTATGTTTTAACCCATAGTGAATGAGCATCATTTTTTCTGTGTTCTCAACAGAATAATATATTCCAAGTTAACCACTATGCTTGTTGGAAAATGGTGTCTCATTAAAAATCATTCATTTTAAAGCTTGTTTTAAAATTTTGTTTTATGCAGACATTGAACACCATTTATATTTTTATTGGGTTATTTTTTCTTCAGTGAGACATGTTATGCCCTTTACATTATTTTCTATTTGGGTATTAGTGTTTTCCTTACATATTTGCAATACATTTTTACACATTACTTTATGTTATTTAACTTAAAAATCTTTGACTAAAATTTTATTGCTGTTTTTCAAATGATTATTTTCTGCTTCCTTTTCTAAATTATTATTTGAATAATTTATCTTCTTCCCTCATTTATTTATTGTCTATGCTATCTGTGCAGACACATTATTACCAGGTTTACTGACCTGCTCACCAATAAAACTATGAGCTATTTTTTTTTCTTGACCTTTATTCTCTCCTGTTCTTTTGAAGAAAACCTGCCTTTGACTTTAAAAGTGCTCATATTGGCTTTTATCTATTATTTCTCAAAGCACATTTTTAGGTACTTTACTTTGTGATATTTCTTCTGTAGACAAACTTTAGATCATCTTCTGAATGATTATATTGTCTTTCTCAATATTCACTTACTGAACAATGTGTTAGTCTCTTAAACTTGAGCAATTTTGTTAAGATAATCATAGTCTGCCCTCCATCTCTATTTTATTGTTGTTGTTATCGAATCCTAGACCTTCTTGATAAAATGATAAAACATGGAAGTTTTCTGTTTCTGGAACAAATGTTTTAGTCAGTTTGAGAAAAGAGAATGTGGAGAAATAGGAACACTTTCACAATGTTGGTGGGACTGTAAACTAGTTCAGCCATTGTGGAAGACAGTGTGGTGATTCCTCAAGGATCTAGAACTAGAAATACCATTTGACCCAGCCATCCCATTACTGGATATACACCCAAAGGATTATAAATCATGCTGCTATAAAGACACATGCACATGTATGTTTATTACGGTACTATTCACAATAGCAAAGACTTGGAACCAACCCAAATGTCCATCAGTGATAGACTGGATTAAGAAAATGTGACAAATATACACCATGGAATACTATGCAGCCATAAAAAAGGGTGAGTTTGTGTCCTTTGTAGCGACATGGATACAGCTGGAAACCATCATTCTCAGCAAACTATGGCAAGAACAGAAAACCAAACACCGCATGTTCTCACTCATAGGTGGGAATTGAACAGTGAGATCACCTGGACACAGGAAGGGGAACATCACACACTGGGGCCTGTTGTGGGGTGGGGGGAGGGGGAAGGGGTAGCATTAGGAGATATACCTAATGTAAATGACGAGTTAATGGGTGCAGCACACCAACATGGCACATGTATACATATGTAACAAATG